>NC_079499.1:48960346-49260346 GCF_030052815.1 Hevea brasiliensis
TGTATGTTTGGTGCTTGAATTAAGGGTTTAAAGTGGACTTTGATGCTTGGTAGCTGCCATGTTAGGCAGCCTTAAATATCATGAATTTGTGTGTGAGTTTATCTAAATTGTCAATGAAATATGGTGATGTGATGTTGTGACGTTTGTGTAATTGCCATGGAAGTGTATGCGGATTATATGTGTTGTTATACATTGAATTTGGGTTAAATAGTATTAACATTAAGCTAGTGTATTATGACCATTGAGCACTTGAGTGTTCTGCCCAAAATGCTTGCTAGAATTGTGTACAATATATATAAGTTCCACGATTAAAAGTTGAAGTATTGGGAGGAGGAGGATTATCAAGAATTGGAAGTGTGATGTTCAAATGCCAAAGAAATTTGTGTATGTTTGAGCACTTAGAATTAGGTCATAAATTGTAAAACTATGAAGTTTAATTGGTATGAGAACTAATGGGGATGACTAGATACCAAATAGGCCAGCTTTCATGCGAATGTTGCCAAATTACGCCTGGCCTGACCGCTTAAAAATGACCAAATCACGGAATGGCAACCTTGCAAATCATTTTGACCATATAAGCAGTAGTCATTAGGATGGCCATAACACACTCGAATTCAGGTCCAATTGATCTAAAATTTTTTACCATGGATTAAGCTTAGATATAGAGCTACAATCTTATGAGGACAATAAAGCCCAGAAATGGCAGAACAAAAAGTCAAATAGCTTTGGCAAGTTTAATGCGGAACTAAATGTGACTAGATCTCAAAATTGACCAAGATTTTTGCACTAAAGGTGCAATCTTGTCGACTTTAATGTAAATTGACCATATCTTGGTCTATACAACTGTAGAATGACCTGAAATTTTCCCCCGAGTGCAATAAGACCGCTAGAGCTACAATTTGCTTCTTTGACTAGAAGCTAAAAACCAAGAAAATAGAACTTTAAGATAAACAAATCTAATCACAAAAATTGAGAACTTGACATTTACATACAATGATACTTGAAATAATTTGGCAATGAATGCCAACTTGTAAAAATGGTAAATTGCACTATATTGGTAGCATATTGAAATGCAAAATGTGACATATTAGTAACATTAAACCTAATTCACCTAGAGTGCATCAAGGTTCAACATTATAGGTTGACTAAGGAAAATAATAGAATTAAATAAATTAATTATGGAACCTTATGATTAGAAACAATTTAACTGAGTACTGAAATACTTTAAATTGTGTGTTTCAGTTGAAAAGGATATTGAAGAGCATAAGGAACATTGAGTCAAGGCCAAGAGGTGACTCATCCGAGGTCTGTGCACAATACTTTTTATATTCACTGCTTTTACCAGAAAATTTATTTGGAAAATTGAGTTATGAATAATTTTTTATTGTTTTGACTTTGGGAATTTAATTTGGGAGTTATTGTGTTGCCTACTTTGTAAATGGAAATTTTGAGATAAGATGTAATTTGTGGTTGGTATAAATATTTAAATATGGTGATTTGAAATTGTTTTGATTCACACTTGGCATGAAAATATTACTATGTTCCTCCTCCATTTATTGGGTGAGTATGATTATATTCCTCCCTCTTTGACTTGTCAGTCTGAGGTGAGTATAGATGAGTACTCATTAGCTAGCTAGCCACATCCCTCATTGATTTCGATTAGTGGGGTGAGTATGCCTTGTCGTGGTGTACAACACGGCATGTTCGAAAAAGTTTGTGTCATGACCTAAGTTGTGTTATTGATTGGCAACACTGTGATATTCAATTGTTTGATCAAATTTGTGTTATATGACTTTTGAAAATTGTGGCATGAAATTGTGAATCATTTGAATTGTGAATTGTCAATAAAATTTTTATATACCGCATACTAAATTATTATTGTGCACCACTGAGTAAATTTTGCTCAGCGACAGCTTTTTCATTGCTGTCGCAGATAGACAGACGGACAGAGCAGCAGAGTAGGCTGCTTGTGCTACATTTTGAGATTTTACCTTGTATATTGAGTATACCATATTTTGTAGTTTTTGTTGTAATGTATGTGCGCTATATGTATATATTGTACTTGGTCTTGAGCAGTTGTAAACTAAAATTGTAAATTATTTTGGCATATAAAAGTATTGTGATATATTTCTCTTATCTCAGTTTTTGGAAACACTAGAAAATTGATGTTGAATTTATTTGAGAAATTTATTGTGTTGAACTATTATTGGAGTTTGGGATTGAACAAATTTATTGGAAGTGCTTTTTACAAGTTTTTGAAGAACTGTTTTATTCAAAATACAGATGGCACTCTGCCAAAATTTTTATAGAAATTATTGCTACTTCAGATTTGTTATTTGGTTTCACTTCAGTTAAAAATATTTTAACACCACAAAGTGCTCACCAGCAGTAAAAGAAATAAGAAAAGGTTTAAAATCCCTTGTAGTGTATTTAATGGGTTATGAGTAAATGAAGTTTGGTAATTCATTAGGTATACTACGGGATCATGTTATGCCTTACAGAGTGGTAGGGTGTGACACCAATTGGTATGTGGCCAATGGGAGGTGAAACTAGACCCAAAATATGCCAACTTTCATGTAGAAATGTTGCCAAAATTCTACCTAGAAACTGACCTTAAAAATGACCTAATTCGGAATTGGCAAGTGCAAGCCCAGATTTTTGACCATATGTATAGTAGTCACTAAGATTTCCATAAGTCACTCAAAACAGGTCCAAATGACCTAAAAATTTTATCATGGAAAGCTTAGACATAGAGCTACAATTCTTATGAAGACACCAAAGCCCATAAATGGCCAGAACCAAGTCAAATTGCTTGCCCAAGTTCGGGCACCAAAACTGCCAGAACTGAATTTGACCTAAAATTGATCAAATTTTGCACTAAAGATGCAATCTATCCAGGTTTAGTAAATTGACCATATCTTGGTCTATACAACTCAGAATGACCTAAAATTTGTGCCAAAAGTTCAATAAGACATAGAGCTACAATTTTTCTTCTTTGACCAGAAGCTAAAAACCAAGAGAAATAGGACATTAAGCTAGACCAATCTAGCACACTAAAACTGAAAATTTGACATTCACATACAATGAAGCTTGAAGTAATTTGGCAATGAATGCCAACTTATGAAAAGGGTAAATTGCACTATATTGGCAGCATATTGAATTGCAAATTGTGACATGTTGATGCTAGAATCAATTTACCCATATTATCTAAAAGGGTCAACATTTATATTGACTTATGAATTACATGATAACTAGTAAACTCAAAAAAATGAAGAATTAAATAATTAATTTATAATGTGCCCTAGTTTGCCTAGTTGACTAGTTTGGATAGGTTGGCATGCCAATAGGATTCTGACAGCTGTTCTGTAAATGGCTTTTCGCCATACTGTGTTTTTACGGCTTATTATGTCGCACTGTCATTGTAATAGCCTACGGGTATACGGATTGTGTTATTATACTTGGCTTATCACCTGATTGACTATATAGCTTTTTAGCCACATTATTTGCACACCGAGAGACACTTTGTGACTGATGGTGTGACAGCCTGAGGTATTAAGTACCCAGTGCCAATACATCCATTTATCCAGTTTGGTCATTGTATAGGCTACACGGGCAGTTAAGTTAAGCATTATTAAATTCAAATAGTTAAATTCAGTTTATTGACATACAGTACCACAAAAAATTAGCCAAAAATAAAGGTTAGCAAATAAAAGTAGAAACAGCAACTGCAAAGAATATCGATGTCATAAATTAATAAACAATTTATTTATTTTATTTTAGTGTATACTTCTTTATATATGGCACCACTAAGCAGAATTGCTTAGCGCGTTGCTTTTGCTATGCGTAGGTATTGGAGACACAGCTGGGAAGCCCAGCGGACTTATGACCGGGTGAGACATCAGATCTGCACAGGAGTCCAGAGTCATCTGCACTACATTGCATACATGGTAGGACTTAAGATCTTGTGTAATGACTATTAGTTGTATTTTGACATTTTATTATGTAATATGTATATCATAAAACTTTAAGGTTTGTAATAATTTGTACACATTAAACTCTTATGAAGAGTGTTTGGATGAATGTAAATTATGATGGATTGTATTTTGAAACTATGAAATAGTTGAGATTTTGAGAATATTATCATATTGAACTATTTTTAACAGGTTTAGAAGGACAGTTTGTCCGAAATATAGACGGCACCTTGCCGAATTTTTATTACTATTTTGAAACACTGATTTTATTAAAGTATGAAAATAGAACCAGTATGTTATGAATATCACATAAAGACTTATTAATCAAATTAAGTTCAAAAAAATGAAATAATTACAGACTAGGTGCTCCAGCACGCCGTGTAGCATGCCTTGCTTGGCTACACTGTAGACGGGTGAGGGGTGTTACAAACAAGCTAGAGGGACAACATTTGGTGTCCTAGGTGCATCACAAAGGTGCCAAACACAACTACAATGCATTAAAAGGTTAGTGCACTTATTCTTGATCTAATCTAGGGTTTTAATGGATTAATCTATTAATTCTAAAATCTTAAATGGCAAATATAGATCCAAAATCATATTAAAAGTGTTTTAATATGCTATTTAACATTAAAATCAAATAGATAAATAATGAATCTTGCATGATGCATGAGACCCTAGAAGAAAAATTTTGAATTCAATGATCTAAACTTTTTTTCATACTTAGCTCCTTGACCTCACCCACCAGTGAGATATGATTTTCTTCATGAAGAAGAACAATAGTTGTTTTCTCATGAAGATGTAGATCATGGAGATGATCCACTTACCTATGAAGAAGCTATATCACATATAGACTCTTCAAAATGGATTGATGCTACGAAATCCAAATTGATTCCATGTATAAGAATCAAGTTTGGGATCTTGTTGACCCACTTGAAGGTCTTGTACCTATGGGAATAAATGGGTTTTCAAGAAGAAAATTGGTTACGATGGAAAGGTAGAGACCTATAAAGCAAAACTAGTAGCGAAAGGGTTTCGCCAAAGGCAAGAATCGACTATGAGGAGACTTTCTACTTTGTTGCTATCTTAAATCAATTAGGATTCCATTTGCAATAGCTGCATACTATGATTACAAGATTTGGCAGATGGATGTCAAAACAGCTTTCCTCAATGGATACATTGAAGAAAACATTTTCATGGAACAACCTAGGGGTTTTGAATCCCAAGATGATTCCAAGGTATGCAAGCTAAAGAGATCCATTTATGGGTTGAAACAAGCTTGAGGAGTTGGAACATCCATTTTGATGAAACCATTAAGTCATTTGGTTTTATAAAAATGTGGATAAACCATGTGTATATAAGAAGGTTAGTGATAGTGCTATCACTTTTCTTGTCTTATATGTGGATGATATTCTCTTGATAGGTAATGATATAGGTATGTTGTTAGCTGTAAAGGTATGGTTGTCAGATACATTCTCCATCAAAGACTTAGGGGAGGCAATCTATATTCTTGGAATTCACATCTATAGAGATAGAGCGAAAAGAATAATTGGTTTATCCCAAAGTCTATACATGGAAAAGGTGTTAAAGAGGTTTAACATGCTTGATTCCAAGAGAGAATTGTTACCAGTGGGATATGGTATCCTCCTTTCTAAAGAGATGCCTCCAAAGACACAAGAAGAAAGAGATATAATGGCAGATTCCATATACTTGGCTATTGGAAGTTTGATGTATGCATTGATGTGTACTAGGCGGATATTGCACATCTTTGTTAGTTTGACTAGCGAGTTTCAATCCAATCAAGTTTGGAACAACTGGATATTTGTCAAAGAATATCCTTAAGTATTTGAGAAGAACTAAGGATTTATTCTTGATTTATGGAGGTGGTGACTTGCAATTGGATGGTTATCACGATTCGATTTCCAATCGGATATCGATGATAGAAAGTCTACCTGCAGGTTTGTGTTCATTTATAATGGAGGTGCGATCGGTTGGAAGAGCTCCAAGCAGGTATAAGCTGATTCCACTCTGAGTGAGTATATTGCTACATCGAATCTTTGAAAAGAAGGCATTTGGATAAAAAAGCTTGTGAGAGAACTTACGATGAGTTCCTTCCATTGAGTCAGAGTTCCACTCTATTGTGACAACAATGGAGGCGGTCATACGCCAAGAAACCCGGTCTCACCGAAATCCAAACACATAGAAAGGCGCTACCACATTATCAAAGAAATAGTTGGGCGGCGATGTAGCTATCTGAGAAAATAGCATCGGTGAAAATCCGGTGATCCATTCACGAAGCCCTTGTCAGCTCGATTAGACTGACATCTTGACAAGATGGGTCTAAGATATTGTAATCGATGACTCTAGTACTAGTGGGAGATTGTTAGTAGTATGTCCTAGAGCATATCATTTAGTATGTATCTTATACATATTTTATTAATAAAAGGCAATTTCACTTTTCCATTTACATAATATATTTACGTGTAATAGAAAAGGTCCATTGACATTTTGTTAAAAATTCTATTCTTAAGTTGTTAAGAATATGAGTGACAGTATTTCTAGCACAAAGTATCATAAATTGGTTCACAATCGAGGATACTTCACAATAAGGACATGACTTATCAAAAAAGATTGTAATCATGTTTGTTCCCAAGGTATTTATATGAGATATAAATAAGATGGAATGGTGCCATATAACAAACATGATAGGCACTTATACATGATAAGTAGGCCGAACCAGTGACGCATATGATAAGCACATGGAGTTTACTCTTGTCAATCCATTGTCATATATCATATTAGTGTATATAATCTTAAAACCTGAGATAACACAGTTATCTTGTATATGTTAGTAGTGTGCCCTAGAGCATATCATTTAGTATGTATCTTGAACATGTTTGATTAATATAAGGCATTTTCACTTTTTCATTTACATATTATATTTATGTGTATTAGAAAAGGTCCATTGATATTTTGTTAGAAATTCTATTCTTAAGTCGTTAAGAATATGATTGACAGTATTTCTAGCACAAAGTATCATAAATCGGTTCACAATCTAGGATACTTCACAATAAGGACATGACTTATCCAGAAAGATTGTAATCATGTTTGTTCTTTATTTATATGAGATGTAAATAAGATGGAATGGTGAGTTTCATACCAGATAACAAACATCATAGGCACTTATACATGATAAGTAGATCGAACTAGTGACACTTATTACAAGCACATTGAGTTTACTCTTGTCAATGTATTGTCATAAATCATATCAGTGCATATAATCTTTAGACTTGAGATAGCATAGTTATCTTGTATATAGGTGGTTTGAGTTTGATACTGCTTTCATACTTGTACTGTGTATGGGTATATGGGCATGTGTTGGCTCCTAAAAGTTGTATATGGAGGTAGGTGTTGATCAAGATGGAATTTGTTACCCTAAGTAAATAGGGATAAAATCCTATGTTCATTTAATTGTTCTTGATGTTTCAAGTTCCTGGCCAGGACTGATAGATTTAATCAGAAAAGAGTTTCTGATGAAAAAATCTTTTTAATCAAGAACTGGAATTAAAAGAGAACATAATATTCATAGCAAATGGAGTTTGACATAAACCATGACTCAAGCTCGAATTGGGATGTTGTAACAGAGAGATTCTAGTGCATGGTAACATATGATAAAAGGTTCATTTAAGGTATTCCTTATTACTGATTGGGTGGCCATGGCATGCTATGCTAGGTGTTAACCATGGTCTATGAGGTGGATAAAATGATTAAGAGAAATCATTTATGGTAAGAAAGAGTTCTGATGATATTAAGAGTTGATATCACATCTCATTGCCAATTAGTGATGAGCCTAGTGAGTCACATATATACACAAGTAATCACCAAGTTAAATTTGATTTAATTAATTAATTAAAGAGTTTAATTGATGAATTAAATAGGTTTGGTTTGCAATAAGATTGCAAAGTCCCTAGCATGGCTTGAAACCAAATCTAAGTTATTGGATGTATAGTATAAGTTAAATTTATATTTAAAGTGTTTAAATATGAATTTAATTATGAAAAATTAATTAATAGAGATTAATTAATTAATTTATATTTGATATAAATTGATTAGAGGAGGAGAAATAATTATTTTGGGTTGAGAACTCAAAATTACAACACAAGGGTAATTTAGTTATTTCACAAGGTGACATGTGGCACCATGAGAAGGTGACACATGGCACCATATAAGCTTGCCATTTGTCTTCCAATCATGTAAGATGATCAAAATCAAGATTAAATCTACCTTTGACACTTGGCTTAATGTGATTAGGTCAATTAAAATTCTGAGCCAATCAGAAGATGACATGTGGCAATGGTTTTAAGTGATGACCTAATTATATAATGTGATGTTATGAAAGAATAACATAACAATCTGATTTTATCAAAGAGGTGCCACCACCCTTGTCTTCTTCTTCATCTCTTCTTCTTCATCTCTCATTAATTCAAAGAGAATTGCCAACATTCTCTTGAATTAAAATTGCTAGAAATCGTTTCTAGTGTCTTATATACATCTATAACATCTCTAAAGGCAAAACCTTAATTTATGATTGATTGGAAAGGCTTGAGAAGTTGTTTAAGGGGCTGTCATTGGTGATCTTGGTGTGGACAGGCTAGAGGGATAACATCTGAGGTCCTAGGTGCTTCACAAAGGTACCAAACACAACTACAGTGCATTAAAAGGTTAGTGCACATGTTCTTGATTTAATCTAGGGTTCTAATGAATTAATCTATTAATTCTAAAAATATTAAATGGAAAACATAGATCAAAATACAAATTAAAAGAGTTTTAATATGCAATTGAACATTGAAATCAATAGGTAAAAATTGAATCTTACATGATGCATGAGACCCTAGAAGAAAATTTTTTAATTCAGTGTTCTAATCTAATAATTTTTCATGCTTCCGCTCCTTTAATTGATATCAGAGTCACTATATTTGCCATTTAGATTGTTTATTATATGATTTAATTGTGTGATTTGATCATAAGATGATTGATTCATTGCTTGTTGCAAAGAAATGTGTGGCGGCACACATGGTGGAGCCACCATAAGTAGCGGCATCAATGGCACCTTATGGTGCGCAAGGTTTGCTTGAATGTGGGCTTGGTTTCAAGGCCCATAATTATGCCCATGACAAACTAAAGTGTTTAATTAGGCGTTTTAATCTCACAATTAAATTTTGATTCAAATCTGAATTTTTAAATTTGCTTGAATCATATTCAAATCTCGAATTTTAAGTTGAATATGAGATATTCAATTTAATTTAAGAATGTATGTTTTATTTAATTATTAAATAGTGACATGCATGATGGATGATCATGGACAATAAAAGACCAATGTGATTGAATTTATTTTTTTTATATTTCTTTGGGTTGTAAATTAATTAATTTATTTTAGTGGCATGTATTATAAACGTTGTAATATTTTTTGGGTTGTAATTTCATTTATTTGGTTCTTGTAAATTTACCTTGGTATTGTTAGTAGTATGCCCTAGAGCATATCATTTAGTATGTATCTTGTACATATTTTTATTAATAAAAGGCATTTCCACTTTTTCGTTTACATAATATATTTATGTGTAATAGAAAAGGTCCATTGATATTTTGTTAGAAATATTATTCTTAAGTTGTTAAGAATATGAGTGACAGTATTTCTAGCACAAAGTATCATAAATAGGTTAACAATCGAGGATACTTCATAATAAGGACATGACTTATCCAGAAAGATTGTATTCATGTTTGTTACCAAGTTATTTATATGAGATATAAATAAGATGAAATGGTGAGTCTCATGCCATATAACAAATATGATAGGCACTTATACATAATAAATAGGCCGAACCAGTGACACTTATGACAAGCACATGGAGTTTACTCTTGTCAATGTTTTTTCATAAATCATATCAATACATATAATCTTTAGACCTGAGATAGCACAGTTATCTTGTATATAGGTAGTTTGAGTTTGATACTGCTTTCATACTTGTACTGTGTATGGGTATATGGGCATGTGTTGGCTCCTACTAGTTATATATGGATATAGGTGTTGATCAAGATGGAATCTGTTCCTCTAAGTAAATACAGATAAAATCCTATGTTCATTTAATTGTTCTTGATATTTCAAGTTCCTAGCCAGGACAGATAGATTTATTTAGAAAAGAGTTTTTGATGAGAAAATCTTTTTAATCAAGAACTGGAATTAAAAGAGAACATAATATTCATAGCAAATGGGGTTTGACATAAACCATGACTCCAGCTTGAGTTGGGATTTTGTAACAGAGAGATTCTAGTGCATGGTAACATATGATTATAGGTTTATTTAAGGTAAACCTTATTACTAATTGGGTGTCCATAGCATGCTATGCTAGGTGTTAACCATGGTCTATGAGTTGCATAAAATGATTTAGAGAAATCATTTATGGTAAGAAAGAGTTCTAAGGATATTAAGAGTTGATATCATGTCTCATGGCCAATTAGTGATGAGCCTAGTAAGTCACACACATACACAAGTTATCACCTATTTAAATATGATTTAATTAATTAATTAAAGAGTTTAATTGATTAATTAAATAGGTTTGGTTTGCAATTAGATTGCAAAGTCCCTAGCATGACATGAAACCAAATCTAGATTATTGAATGTATAGTATAAGTTACATTTATATTTAAAGTGTATAAATATTAATTTAATTAATGAGAAATTAATTAACAGAGATTAATTAATTAATTTATATTTGATATAAATTAATTAGAAGAAGAAAAATAATTATTTTTGGTTGAGAACTCAAAATTAAGACACAGGGGCATTTTGGTCATTTCACAGTATGACACGTGGCACCATGAGATGGTGACACATGGGATTACACATAAGCTTGCCAAATGTTTTTTAATCATGTAAGATGATTAAAATCAAGATTAAATATAGGTTTGACACTTGGCACAATGTGATTGGGTCACTTAAACCTAGAGCTAATCAAAGGGTGACATATGGTAAGGGTTTAATGTGTTAACCTAGCTATATAAGTGTTGTTATGAAAAAGAAAAATACAACCAGTAGCTACTCCTCCTTTGTCACGCCATTTTGAGGCTCTCCATCTATTCTTCTTCATCTCTCATCAATTCAAAGAGATTAGCCATCAATCTCTTGAATTAAGAATACAAGAAATTGTTTCTAGCGTCCTGTTTACATCTCTAATCTCTTAAAAGGCAGAACTTGAATTTCTAATTAATAGAAAAAGCTTTAGAAGCTGTTCAAGGGCTGCCAAAGGTGTTCTTGGTGTGGACAAGCTAGAAGGATAACATCTGATGTTCTGATGATGAATCTCAAGGGCATAGACACGCTGCAGTGCATCAAGAGGTTAGTGTAATCGTTCTTGATTTAATCTAGGGTTTTAAAATTAATCTGATTAATTTAGAAATTTTAAATGACAAATACAGATCCAAAAGCATATTAAAAGAGTTTAATATGTTGTTTATCATTGAAATCAAATAGATAAAAATAAATCTTGCATGATGCATGTGACCCTAGGTGAAAATTTTTGAATTCAATGGTACAAACTTGTACTTTTCACGCTTTCGTTCCTTCAGGTATGTCAAGGATTACTATGTAATTGGATTGCAAGAAGATCAAGGAGGTCAAGAGCATTGGTGGGTCCAGTGGGAGGAATTCAAGATTAAGTGTTGATTATGCACTCCTTTAGCAACTCTTGTAATATGAAGGAATGAAATGCACCTAGGAATACCCTGATTCAATTCTTGGTGGCTCAAAATTGAATTCCTTAGAAAGTCCATGATCATACCATATTTATTGTTTATCCATGAATGCATGAGATGTATGGGATTGTATGCAAGTATATGATACATGCATGCTAAATGAATAATGTGCAAAGTGAGACCATAATAGTAATTAGGATGACCACAAAATTTTCCAAACAAATGGTTAAGTCGAAAATGGTATAATTAAAGTAATTATAAAGTGGGCCCTCCATTGAGATAATTATTTTAAAAAATTTTAAATACTTGCATATGATGCAATTAATTTAAGAGGTTGTCTTAGGAATAATTGTTAAGCATGAGATATTGTCACACCTTACTCCTCTGTAAGGCATAACATGATCCAGTAAAATTTTTGGCCTATTTTATTTTTCTGTAAATTTTATAAAAATTTTGCGAGTTCGTTTGTATTTTGAGAAAACAGTTCTTCAAATACCTATAAAAAACACTTACAATAAATTTTGTCAACCACTTCTTCAATTTCACAATCAATCTCAATCAATTTCAACACATTATCAACTTCCAAAATTCAAATTCACCATTTTTCAATTTCCAAAAATTGCGATAATCATAAAAATATTATCAATAAATCAATTTACTCATATTTCATTAAAGATAGACAACTTATATACATCATTGTACAAATTTACATTAAAAGAAATTCAAACTAAATTTTATTACAAACTTTATACAAACTTTGTACAAGCTGCTCAAGACCCATTTTCACATGTCCATACATTTATGTGCATCACGAACATCAAAATAAATATTTACAGTCGGGGTACAAATTATACCCGATAACTTCAAGCAGGTAGCTCCCCTATCCTCAGCAGCTCAATCTGCTGCTCCTCTAGCCTTTATATCTGCAATAGCAATAACAGCTATCGCTGAGTACTAGGACTCAGTGGTGCACAACATACTAAAATAATCTTTATGCAGAATTTAAATCACATTTATTCAAAAATTTGACTGAACATGAAATATGAGATTTTAATCCAAACAAGTTCATTTCGAAGTGCCAAAACACATTTCATAAAACCCATAGTTAAATCATGCCATTCGAAACAAATATAATCTCAATAGCCAGAGGCTAAGGAGAAGTCACATCACAAGGCTAGCTAGCTCAAATATATGGATATCCATTCAATTTCCTCTTCTACTGGCACACCTCAACACTTCATCGAGAGAAGGAATAAAAATTCAAAACTGATTACGTCCACTAGTCATGCTAGTGAGGTGTTCAAATATATGGTCATGACACTGTGGTTTCAAAACTTATCTTCACAATTTACGAAACATTGCCATTTCAAATATACACAATAACTTTCAACAATTTAAATCAAAGCATCATAAATAATATTACAATTCACTATATCAAATTATTCAAAACCATATGCAAAAAATAATTTACAGAATTTATACGTTGTGCACAAACCTCAAGCGAGTCGACACCTGGCCTTGACTTGATTCTTCGGGTTCTTTCCAAGTGTTCTTTTCAACTGAAACACACAATTTCATAGTGTTTCAGTACCATAACTTAGCATAAATCCAAAAATAAATTTAACTTCACTTTTACCTAGCTCTAATGTGCTAAACTTGGCGTTCTTTAAATTTTGTGTTTTGGGGTTACTATTCACTACACTATTCAAGTCAAATTGTTGACTTTTTAAAGCTTAATAGGTATGGGAATTCCAACTTCACCCACATGCCACACTTTGGTCACTAAATTTGTTGGTTTTGGTTGTTTACTCAAATTCTAAGTCTTTTAGGAAAATTTGATAATTTTTAGTTTTGGTTTCTAAAGTTGCACTATTCTATTGGTCATTTTTCTGTTAGAATTTGGCAAAACTTCCTTCATAGAAAATGTTCCCTATTATCTTAAGTTTATTCTCCTTTTTGAATCACTCCAATTGGAGCTTTGTAGCTCAAGTTATAGCCATTTGAACCATGGCTGCCGGATTGGACTTAACCCAGATTTTCTGGGCAATTTTTGGTTCTAGCACTTTTAGGTCACCAACCTGGGGTGGCCAAATGACTTGGTTAATGGCATAATTTGGGTTGGTGTTCTTCATGAAAGTTTTAGGTCTATATCTCAATTGTCCACTGGTAAAATTTTTGAATGACTCTTGTGACCCTAGGTGAAAATTTTTGAATTCAATGGTATAAACTTGTGTTTTTTCACGCTTCCATTCCTTCAATTGGTATCAGAGCCACTATATTTACCATTTAGATTGTTGATTATATGATTTAATTATGTGTTATGATCATGAGATGATTTATCCATTGCTGGTTGCAATGGAGGTTTGGCGGCATGCTTGAAAAACACCATCAATGGTGCACATGGTTTGGCTTCCATGGATGGTTCAAGGTTTGGCTTTTAATTCTGCAATTGTTGTATAATCTAATGCCTATTCTTTGACTAATTAAAGTGTTTAATTAGTAGTTTTAATCACACAATTAAATTATGATTCAAATCAGAATTTTAAAAATTGTTTGAATGTGATTCAAATCTGAATTTTAAAAGTTGTTTGAATGTGATTCAAATCTAAATTTTTAAAGTTGTTTGAATCATATTTAAATCTGATTTTTTTATGTTGATTGAATAATATTTAGATCTAATTTTTTAAAAAATGTTTGAATGTGATTCAAATATGATTTTTTAAAAAATGTTTGAATGTGATTTAAATTTGAATTTTTAAGGTTGTTTGAATGTGATTCAAATCTGAATTTTTAAATTTGTTTGAATGAGATTCAAATCTGAATTTTTAAACTTATTTGAATCATATTCAAATCTGGTTTTTAAGTTGAATATGAGATATTCAATTTAATTTAAGTATGTATGTTTTATTTAATTGTTAAATAGTGATATGCATGATGGATGATCATGGACTATAAAAGACCAATGTGATTGGATTTATTTCTTTTTTATTTCTTTGTGATTGTAAATTAATTAATTTATTTTAATTTATTTTGGGCATGTATTATTAAGTTTGTAATAATTTTTGGGTTGTAATTTCATTTGTTTAAGTTCTTGCAAATTCGCCTTGGTATGCCAAGGATTTCTATGTAATATTAGATTATAAGAAGTTCAAGGAGGTCAAGAGCATTGGTGGGACCAGTGGGAGGAATTCAAGATCAAGTGTTGATCATGTACTCCTTCAGCAACTCTTGTAAAATGAATGAATGAAATGCACCTAGGAATGCCCTGATTCAATTCTTGGTGACTCAGAATTGAATCCCTTAGAAAGTCCATGATCATACCATATTTACTGCTAATCCATGAATGCATGAGATGTATGGGAATTTATGCAATTATATGATATATGAATGATAAATGGATAATGTTAAAAATGAGACCTTAATATTAATTAGGATGACCATAAAATCTTCCAAACAAATGATTAAGTTGGAAATCTTTGTAATTAAAGTAATTATAACATAGGCCCTCCATTGGGGCAATTATTTTAAGAAATTTTAAATAGTTGCATAAGATGCAATTAATTTAAGAGATTTTCTTAAGAATAATTGTTAAGCATGAGATGTTGTAAATATGTAAATGGTTTGGTGGCCAATATTGGATGTACCTGAGGACATCAAAATTATTTGCATAATTACTGGCTCAATGGGATCAACTTAACTAATGCAAGATAAGTCAATAATGGATGTACCTGAGATTTTGAGCATTAGGGGCTAGGTAAAGGATTGAACCTCACATGAGATGTGATGGGCAAGGAGTTGCTCACTTATAGTTTATTGTAATTCCAATAATGGATGTACCTGAGGATGATCAATAGAATTATAAGAATTCAATCACCCACTAGAAATCCATCCAACTAGGATTTGTGTTTTCTACTTTGGAAGTGTAGGATTCGCTAAGTTAGTAGGAGGACCAATTTGATTAAAAGACCATAATCATTTTGGTTAATTACATGATATATTTACTAATTAATCTGGTTATTTTCTGCAATTAATTTTCTAATAATAATGAGCACAGAACTACCACCACCATCCAATATCCTTGCAATCATACCTAATCGCAATAGGTTGACAGGACCTAATCTCTCTGATTGGCTAAGAAATTTGAAACTTGTCCTGAACCTTAAACATATAGGATATGTTCTAGATTCAAATGTTCCTGGTCCCTTACTTCCAGAGGCCACACAAGAGGAACATGAAACTTTGGACAAGTGGAAGGAGTATGATATGAGAGCTAAGTGTTACATGCTTGCTTCCATGAGTAATGAGTTACAGAAGCAGCATGAGAACATGTTGAGTGCGAGTGAGATCCTCCTTCACCTATAAGAGTTGTATGGTGAGCACAGCAGGAATGCTGGGTATGAAATATCTAGGCGACTATTAGGTATGAGAATGTCGAGGGACGAATGTTGGAGATCATGTCCACAAGATGATTTGGCTGATTGAGCGGTTGGAACATCTTGACTTCAACATGGATTTCCAACTACAAGCGGATTTGATCCTTGATCCCTTCACGAGTCTTTTGGGAATTTTGTGACAAATTTCTATATGACTAAATAGGAATACACCTTAGCTGGTTTACTCAACATGCTGGTTATTGCCCAAAAGAATATGCCGGGCAATAAAGGAAAAGAGATAGCTTTGATTGCTTCTTCTTCTGCTGGAAAGTCCAACAAGAAGAAGGGCAATAAGAAAAAGAAATCTCAGATTTCTGGTCCTTCTAAGAAAATAGCTAAACAGAAAAGGAAAACCAAAGCTAACAAAGGCAAAGGAAAGTGTTTCCACTACTAACAGGAAAGTGTTTCCATTGCCAACAGGAAAGTATTTCCATTGCCAGTAAGAAAGTGTTTCCACTGGCCAAAGTATAGTAATCTAAATGAATGCAATGCCATGGTGAAAACCAACTCAAGTTCAAAATATATTTGGCACTTAAGGTTATGTCATGTTGTAGAAGATAGGATTACAAAATTGGATAAAATGGGGATTCTATCCTCATTGGGCTCTGAGCCTACTCCAACTTGTGAATCTTGCCTTCAGGGCAAAATGACTAGATCACCCTTTGTTGGACAAGGGCTAAGGGCTAAAAATATTTTGGAGCTAATACATAGTGATGTATGTGGTCCATTTAAGGAAATGGCTAAAGGCAGTTTTCATTATTTTATTACCTTTACTGATGATAAATCAAGGTTTGGGTATTTGTATTTGATGAAATACAAACATGAATCCTTTGAAAAGTTCAAAGAATTTAAGTCTTAAGTAGAAAATCAAACAGGAAAGAGTATTAAAGCTATTCGATCAGATCGTGGAGGAAAATATTTGAGTACTGAATTTGATGAATACTTGAGAGAGCATGGCATTGCTTCCCAGCTAACTCCTCCTGGAACACCATAGTTGAATGGTATATTCGAAAGGAGAAATCATACCCTATTAGATATGGTGCGTAGTATGATGAGCTATCTGAGATATGCCAATCTCCTTTTAGGGATTTGCATTAGAATCAGCTTTGTATATTCTGAATAGGATTCCATCAAAATCAGTTTCTTCCACACCTTATGAGATATGGCATGGAAGAAAACCAAGTGTTAAGCATGTTAAGATTTGGGGTTGTCGAGCTTATATCAAAAAGCTGAACACTGAAAAATTGGAGACCATATCAGAAAAGGGTCGATTTGTTGGATATCAAAGATAGTTTTGGATATTATTTTTATTTGCCTACATCACAAAAGGTTTTGGTGAGTAGAGATGCCACATTTCTTGAACAACAATTTGTTCAAGAAGGAGGCAAAGGAAGGCAAATAGAGTTGAAATTAGAGAATTCTGACCAATCAACAGATCAGATGGATATAAATCCATCTAGTCAACCTATAGCCGTTAATGAAACATCTACAGCTGTTCCTCGTAGAACAACCAGGGTATCTCACCCACTAGTGAGATATGGTTTCCTTCATGAAGAAGAACAAGAGTTGTCTACTCATGAAGAAGTAGATCATGGAGATGATCCACTTACCTATGAAGAAGCTATATCAGATAAAGATTCTTCAAAATGGATTGATGCTATGAAACCCGAGATTGATTCCATGTATAAGAATCAAGTTTGGGATCTTGTTGACCCACCTGAAGGTATTGTACCTATAGGGAACAAATGGATTTTTAAGAAGAAAATTGGTTCTGATGGAAAGGTAGAGACCTATAAGGCAAGGCTAGTAGCGAAAGGGTTTTGCCAAAGGCAAGGAATCGACTATGAGGAGACTTTCTACTTTGTTGCCATCCTTAAATCAATTAGGATTTTATTAGCAATAGTTGCATATTATGATTATGAGATTTGGCAGATGGATGTCAAAATAGCTTTTCTCAATGGATACATTGAAGAAAACATTTTCATGGAACAACCTAGGGGTTTTGAATCCCAAGATGGTTCCAAGGTATGCAAGTTAAAGCGATCCATTTATGGGTTGAAACAAGCTTCGAGGAGTTGGAACATCCGTTTTGATGAAGCCATTAAATCCTTTGGTTTTATCAAAAATGAGGATGAGCCATGTGTATATAAGAAGGTTAGTGATAGTGTTATCACTTTCCTTATTTTATATGTGGATGACATACTGTTGATGGGTAATGACACAGGTATGTTGACAACTGTAAAGGTATGGTTGTCAAATACATTCTCCATGAAAGACTTATGGGAGGAAACCTATATTCTTGGGATTCACATCTATAGAGATAGAGCGAAAAGAATAATTGGTTTATCCCAAAGTCTATACTTGGAAAAGGTGTTAAAGAGGTTTAACATGCTTGATTCCAAGAGAGGATTATTACCAGTGAGACATGGTATCCACCTTTCTAAAGAGATGTCTCCTATGACACCTGAAGAAAGAGATAAGATGGCCAGGATTCCATATGCTTCGGCTATTGGAAGTTTAATGTATGCAATGTTGTGTACTAGGCGGGATATCGCATATGCTGTTAGTTTGACTAGCAGGCATCAATCCAATCCATGTTTAGAACACTGGATAGCTGTCAAGAATATCCTTAAGTACTTGAGAAGAACTAAGGATTTATTCTTGATATATGGAGGTGGAGACTTGCAATTGGATGGTTATACTGATTATGATTTCCAATCAGATATCGATGATAGAAAATCTACCTCTGGATATGTGTTCATTTGAAATGGAGGTGCAGTCAGTTGGAAGAGTTCCAAACAGAGCACGACTACAGATTCCACTCTGAGTGAGTATATTCTTTGCATCGAATCTTTGCAAAGGAAAATATTTGGATAAAGAAGTTCGTGACAGAACTTACAGTAGTTCCTTCCATTGAGTTAGTAGTTCCATTACACTGTGACATCAATGGAGCAGTCATATAGGCTAAGGAACTAAGGTCTCACTAAAAATTCAAACACGTAGAAAGGCACTACCACATTATCAGAGATATAGTTGGGCAAGCGATATAGCCATGCGGAAAAATAACATCTGAAAAATCCAATGATCCATTCACTAAGCCTTTGTCACAAGCTTAGTTACAGACATCTTGAGAAGATGGGTCTAAGATATTGTAATGAATGGCTCTAGTGCTAATGGGAGATTGTTAGTAGTATGCCCTAGAGCATATCATTTAGTATGTATCTTGTACATATTTTTATTAATAAAGGCATTTCCACTTTTCCATTTACATAATATATTTATGTGTAATAGAAAAGGTCCATTAATATTTTGTTAGAAATATTATTCTTAAGTTGTTAAGAATATGAGTGATAGTATTTTAAGCTCAAAGTATCATAAATAGGTTCACAATCGAGGATACTTCATAATAAGGACATGACTTACTCAGAAAGATTGTATTCATGCTTGTTACCAAGTTATTTATATGAGATATAAATAAGATGGAATGGTGAGTCTCATGCCATATAACAAACATGATAGGCACTTATACATGATAAGTAGGCCGAACCAGTGACACTTATGACAAGCACATGGAGTTTACTCTTGTCAATGTTTTGTCATAAATCATATTAGTGCATATAATCTTTAGACCTGAGATAGCACAATTATCTTGTATATAGGTAGTTTGAGTTTGATACTGCTTTCATGCTTGTACTATGTATGGGTATATGGGCATGTGTTGGCTCCTACTAGTTATATATGGAGGTAGGTGTTAATCAAGATGGTATTTGTTCCTCTAAGTAAATAGAGATAAAATCCTGTGTTCATTTAATTATTCTTGATGTTTTAAGTTCCTGGCCAGGAAAGATAGATTTATTCAGAAAAGAGTTTCTGATGAGAAAATCTTTTTAATCAAGAACTGGAATTAAAGAGAACATAATATTCACGACAAATGGGGTTTGACATAAACCATGACTCCGGCTTGAGTTGGGATTTTTGTGAGAGAGATTCTAGTGCATGGTAACATATGATTATAGGTTCATTTAAGGTAAACCTTATTACTAATTGGGTGTCCATGGCATGCTATGCTAGGTGTTAACCATGGTCTATGAGCATAAAATGATTTAGAGAAATCATTTATGGTAAGAAAGAGTTACGATGATATTAGAGTTGATATCATGTCTCATTGCCAATTAGTGATGAGCCTAGTAAGTCACACACATACACAAGTTATCACCTATTTAAATATGATTTAATTAATTAATTAAAGAGTTTAATTGATTAATTAAATAGGTTTGGTTTGCAATTAGATTGCAAAGTCCCTAGCATTACTTGAAACCAAATCTAGATTATTGGATGTATAGTATAAGTTAAATTTATATTAAAAGTATTTAAATATGAATTTAATTAATGAGAAATTAATTAATAGAGATTAATTAATTAATTTATATTGGATATAAATTAATTAGAAGAAGAAAAATAATTATTTTTGGTTGAGAACTCAAAATTAAGACATAGGGGCATTTTGGTCATTTCACAGTATGACACGTGGCACTATGAGATGGTGACACATGGGATTTCACATAAGCTTGCCAAATGTTTTTTAATCATGTAAGATGATTAAAATCAAGATTAAATATAGGTTTGACACTTGGCATAATGTGATTGGGTCACTTAAACCTAGAGCTAATCAAAGGGTGACATGTGGCAAGGGTTTAATGTGTTAACCTAGCTATATAAGTGTTGTTATCAAAAAGAAAAATACAACCAGTAGCCACTCCTCCTTTGTCACGCTATTTTGAGGCTCTCCATCTATTCTTCTTCATCTCTCATCAATTCAAAGAGATTAGCCATCAATCTCTTGAATTAAGAACACTATAAATTGTTTCTAGTATCCTGTTTACATCTCTAATCTCTTAAAAGGCAGAACTTAAATTTCTAATTAATAGAAAAAGCTTTAGAAGTTGTTCAAGGGCTACCATAGGTGTTCTTGGGGTGGGCTAGCTAGAGGGACAACATCTGGTGTTCTGAAGACGAATCTCAAAGGCACAGACACGCTGCAGTGCATCAAGAGGTTAGTGTAATCGTTCTTAATTTAATCTAGGGTTTTAATATTAATCTGATTAATTTAAAAATCTTAAATGATAAATACAGATCCAAAAACATATTAAAAGAGTTTAATATGTTGTTTATCATTGAAATCAAATAGATAAAAATAAATCTTGCCTGATGCATGTGACCCTAGGTGAAAATTTTTGAATTCAATGGTATAAACTTGTGTTTTTCACGCTTCCATTCCTTCAGGTATGTCAAGGATTACTATGTAATTGGATTGCAAGAAGATCAAGGAGGTCAAGAGAATTGGTGGGTCCAGTGGGAGGAATTCAAGATCAAGTGTTGATTATGCACTCCTTTAGCAACTCTTGTAATATGAAGGAATGAAATGCACCTAGGAATACCCTGATTCAATTCTTGGTGGCTCAAAATTGAATTCCTTAGAAAGTACATGATCATACCATATTTATTGTTTATCCATGAATGCATGAGATGTATGGGATTGTATGCAAGTATATGATATATGCATGCTAAATGGATTATTTGCAAAGTGAGACCATAATAGTAATTAGGATGGCCACAAAATTTTCTAAATAAATGATTAAGTCGAAAATGGTATAATTAAAGTAATTATAACATGGGCCCTCCACTGAGATAATTATATTAAAAAATTATAAATACTTGCATATGATGCAATTAATTTAAGAGATTTTCTTAAGAATAATTGTTAAGCATGAGATGTTGTCACACCTTACCCCTCTGTAAGGCATAACATGATCCCGTAAAATTTTTGGCCCATTTTATTTTTCCATAAATTTTATAAAAATTTTAGCGAGTTAAAATCTGTATTTTGAGAAAACAGTTCTTCAAATACCTATAAAAAGCACTTCCAATAAATTTTGTCAACCACTTCTTCAATTTCACATTCAATCTCAAATAATTTTGTAACACCCCTAAGTTCGGTAGTGCGTTCTACTGTTCTGGTGACCAGTGTTGTCCGGACAGCTAGAATGCCTAGAACTACACTTCGATATGAGTGAGGAGACATTAAATAATGAAATACAAGAAAATAAAATACAAGAAAAATAATGGAAAAATAATAGTAAAGAAATGCAACTAAGTTAAGCGAGCCGAGAACCCTAGCGATGGGTGGCCTTGCCAGGAAGTCACGGCATGGGCCGTTGACTAGCCACGGGCCGTGGGAACCACGAAAAATATTTTAGGAGTTAAAGAGACATCAATTGAAGTAGAAATATCATTAGAAATATCAAAGAAAAATTAAATAATTAGTACAAAGAAAAGCGAGAAATCGAAAAGCGGACAAAACCGGTGTTCTGAAAAATCGGGAATGCAACGAGCAGAGGGCATTGTGGTCATTTGACACCCAGTTGTCTTTTAACCTAAATTTCCATTAAAAATAAATAATATTACCTTGGAAAATGTCATGAAAAATTAAATCGGTGGTACCTAATGTAAATAGCAAAAATTGGGAGTTAAATGTGGAAAAATGAAACCTTAGAATAAACAATAATTTAATTCTTACATAGTGGTCCACTAACTCATTTAAGTGGACCACTAAAGCTTCATTTGTGCACAATATACATCTTCATCTTCAACATTAGAACCAGAAAATTTGCTCCCAAAAACTCCATTGGCGCATGGTTGAAGCTCCATGCATATGAGCATCAAAGTTAGTCTACACCACTTGGGCGATGGGATTGGCAGCAAGAAGACCAAGTTTTGGTGAATATTTAAGAAGTCTCATCCATAGGTAAGTTTGAGTTTTTGATTGTTGCTTTGTTAAAGTTTGTAAGGGTGTTATGGGTGTTTGATTTATGGAGAAATTTTTTAGTTTTGATGTTGAATGGGAATGTGCACTTTTGGCAGCCATGGAAACACCTTGAAGGCAGTTTAATTGTGCTTGTAAATGGTGAATTAAATGATTGATTAAATTTATATTGTGTAAGAAATTGTTTGGGTAATGTATACTTAGTATATGTAAATGTAAAATGAGATTTAAAGCTTGGAAAGTAATGGAATGTAAGTGTACCATTGTGGTAGTTTGTTAACTCTTGAAGAATGCTGGAATTCATGCTTGGTTTATGGAATAATGATGTTAAAATGTGTTGGTTTTTATGGCAGTTTGAATGTATGTATAGTGGCGTGAAGGTTGGACATGTGAATGAGCTTGGTTATGGAGTTAAATTGTTGTAAATTGAGTTGGGCAAATTCTGCACTTGTTGGTGCACATTGAATGTAATTGTAAGCTGCCAAAATGACCTATAATGTGTTGTGAATTATGTTTAGGTCATGGTACAACCAGAATTAGTTTGAATGTTAAGTTTGGTGAGTGTTAAAAGTGATGTTTGATATGTATGCAAGAATTGCGATAAGGCAGTTTGTATTTTAGGCCTATAACTTTAAGTGTGTGGCTCCAATTGGTATGAGACCAATTGGAGGCGAAACTAGGCACAAAATGTGCCAACTTTCATGAAGGAAGCTTGACAAAATTCTGCTTGCAAGGTAGCTTGAAAAAATGACCAAATTTGGATTAAGTGCAAATGAGGCCTGAAAATTGACCATTTGGGCAGCAGTTAGTGTTTAGGCGATAACTCATTCAAAACAGGTCCAATTGACCTGAAATTTTAACCATGAATAGTTAAGACCCATATCTACAAGTCTTATGAAGACACCAAAGCCCAGAAATGACCATAAGTAAGTCAAACAGCTTGCACAAGTTCAGGTCCAAAAACTGGCTGAACCTAAAATGACCTAAAGTGACCTAAAATGACCAATTTTGGTGCAATTTGACCAGCAATAGTAAAATGACCATAACTTGGCCTACATAACTCAGAATGACCTGAAATTTGCCCCGCATTCCATAAGACATAGATATACAAGTTTTTAGTTTTGACTGAAACCAGCCAGAGGAACTAGGTCGTCAGGCTAGGTCAAACTAGTATCACGGAATCGACAAATCGCAAGAAAATGCAGTATACACGGAAATGAATTTGGTAACATATGCCAACCCTAAAAGACTATCGAATGTGACGTATTAATGACATTAAAATCTAAATTACCTAGAATGTACCAAGGGTCGACATAGTAGGTTGACTAAGCGAATAAATGAATTCAGTGAATTAATTATCAAACATTATCGTTAGAGACAGTTTAAATGAGTACTGAAAAACTTCAAATTGTGTTTCTCAGTTAGCAAAGACTTCGAGGAGGAAGGAAACATGAGTCGAGCCAAGAAGACGATTATCAGGTTTGTGCACAATAAGTATTTATTTTGAATTTTTCAATTGAGATAGATTACGATTATTTATATGTTATTGTTTTAAATTGTGTTTGTGCACAATATTTATTTCTTTTGAATTTTTCAATTGAAATAAATTATGATTATTTCTATGTTATTATTTTAAATTATGTTTGTGCACAATAAGTTTGACTTCTCATTTTCTACTTAAAAATTTAATTCAACATTATAGTTTTAAATTGTGTCCGTGCACAATACTTTTATATTCATTGCTTTTACTAGCAAATTTATTTGGAGAAGTGAGTTATGAATAATTTTTGATTGCTTTGGTTTTGGGAATATTATTTGGAAATTATTGTGTTGCCAACTTTGCAAATGGAAATTTTGAGATAAAATGTGATTTATGGTTTGTATGAAATATTATGATTTGAAATTGTTTTGATTCACACTTGGCATGACACTGTTACTATGTTCCTCCTCCATTTATGGGGTGAGTGTGATATATTCCTCCCTCTTTGACTTATCGATGCAGGGTGAGTGTGATTATGTTCCTCCCTCTTTGACTTCGATCGAGGTGAGTGTGGATGAGTACTCATTATTTAGCTAGCTTCCTCCCTCATTGATTTCGATTATTGGGGTGAGTGTGTCTTGTCGTGGTGTACAACACGGCATGTGTGAAAAAATTTGTGTCATGGTCTAAATTATGTTATCGATTGGCAACATTGTATTATTCAGTTATTTGATCGAATTGTGTTATTGATTTGCAAAACGGTATTATTCAGTTATTTGATCGAATTGTGTTATTGATTTGCAAAAGCGTTATTATTGATTATTTGATCGAATTGTGTTATTGATTTGCAAAATGGTATTATTCAATTACTTGATCAAATTTGTGTTAGGTGAATTTTGTAAATTGTGAAATGGAATTGTGAATCATTTGATTTGTGAACTGTCAATACAAGATTTATATATCGCATTTCAAATTGTTATTGTGCACCACTGAGTAAATTTTACTCGTGATAGCTTTCATTCTTTGTCGCGGTGAAATGAGAGCGTGAGACTAGGGCTAGTACATTCGGAGAAATCATCGGGTATGTTGAGTATACCATATTGCATTTTATATTGTAATGTATGTTCACTGTATGTATGTAGTGTTCTTAGTTTTGAGCAATTGTAAATTAAAATTGTACATTAAAGTTGTAAAATAAATTATGAGTTATTTGGACTGGTAAAAATTGCATTATATTTCTTGTATCTCAGTCTTTGAAAAATTATTGTGGATTTGTGTTGAATTATGCTAGAGTTTGAGATTGAGAAAAATATTGAAGTGCTTTTTACAGGTTTTTGACTCCAAATTACGGAGGGCACTCTGCCAAATTTTTTTTTGCAGAAATTACTAATAGTCTAAATGTGTTAGTTAATTCACCTGAGTTCAAAAAGGTTTTTAACACTTGTAAATAGTGCTCACCATTGTAAAAGAAGTAAGAAAAGTTTTTGAAAATCCCTTGTAGTGTATTTAATGGGTTATCAGTAGGCGAAGTTGGTAATTCATTAGGTATACTACGGGATCATGTTATGCCTTACAGAGGGGTAGGGTGTGTCAAATTTCAACACATTATCAACTTCCAAAATTCAAATTCACCATTTCTCAATTTCCAAAAATTGCGATAATCATAAAAATATTATCAATAAATCAATTTACTCGTATTTCATTAAAGATAGACAACTTATATACATCATTGCAAAAATTTACATTAAAAGAAATTCAAACTAAATTTTATTACAAACTTTATACAAACTTTATACAAGTTGCTCAAGACCCATTTTCACATGTCCATACATTTATGTGCATCACAAACATCAAAATAAATATTCATATTCAGGGTATAAATTATGCAGATAACTAAGCGAGTAGCTTCCTGTCCTCGTGACTCAATCTGCTGCTCCTCTAGTCTCTATATCTGCGACAACAATAATAGCTATCGCTGAGTACTAGGACTCAGTGGTGCACAATATACTAAAATAATCTTTATGCAGAATTTAAATCACATTTATTCAAAAATTTGACTGAACATGAAATATGAGATTTTAATCCAAACAAGTTCATTTCGAAGTGCCAAAACACATTTCATAAAACCCACAGTTAAATCATGCCATTCGAAACAAATATAATCTCAATAGCCAGAGGCTAAGGAGAAGTCACATCACAAAGCTAGCTAGCTCAAATATATGGATATCCATTCAATTTCCTCTTCTACTGGCACACCTCAACACTTCATCCAGAGAAGAAATAAAAATTCGAAACTGATTACCCCCACTAGTCATACTAGTGAGGTGTTCAAATATATGGTCATCACACTGTGGTTTCAAAACTTATCTTAACAATTTACCAAACATTGCCATTTCAAATATACACAATAACTTTCAACAATTTCAATCAAAGCATCATAAACAATGTCACAATTCACTATATCAAATTATTCAAAACCATATGCAGAAAATAATTTACAGAATTTATACGTTGTGCACAAACCTCAAGCGATTCGCCTCTTGGCCTTGGCTCGATTCTTCGGGTTCTTTCTCGGTGTTCTTTTCAACTGAAACACACAATTTCACAGTATTTCTGTACCATAACTTATCATAAATCCAAAAATAAATTTAACTTCACTTTTACCTAGCTCTAATGTGCTAAACTTGGCATTCTTTAAAATTTGAGTTTCGGGGTTAATATTCACTATACTATTCAAGTCAAATTGTTGAATTTTTAAAGCTTAAAAGGAATGGGAATTCCAACTTCACCCACATATCACATTTTGGTCACTAAATTTGTTGGTTTTGGTTGTTTACTCAAATTCTAAGTCTTTTAGGAAAATTTGATAATTTTCAGTTTTAGTTTCTAAAGTTTCACTGTCCTATTAGTCGTTTTTCTGTTAGAATTTGGCAAAACTTCCTTCATAGAAAATATTCCTATTGTCTTAAGTTTATTCTCCTTTTTGAATCGCTCCAATTGGAGCTTTTTAGCTTAAGTTATAGCCATTTGAACCATGGCTGCCAGATTGGACTTAACCCAGATTTTCTGGTCAATTTTTGGTTCTGGCAGTTTAGGTCACCAAACTAGGGTGGCCAAATGACTTGGTTAATGGCATAATTTGAGTTTGTGTTCTTCATGAAAGTTTTAGCTCTATATCTCAACTGTCCACTGGTAAAATTTCAGGTCTTTTAGACCTGCCTAGCTCAAGTTATGGTCAAATGAACAAACCTTTGTTCATTTCATTAGTTTGTCTGAGGCGGTGAGATTTTCTGAGTTTGGTCAATTTGTTCAGTAGGTTTTGGTCACTTTTTTGGCATGCTTCCTAAATGAAAATTGTGTCATTTATTGTCTATTTTCATTCCAAATTGGTCTCATACCAATTGGACTTGTAAATGTTTATTTTTGGTCCCTCAAAGGGACCTTGGTCATGCTGCCAGCAGCATGACCACACTCAATCCGAATTTGATCTCAACTCTAACATTCCCAACACACTTCATTTGGTCACCATTGACCATTTCCCACTTCAAACTAGGTCAAATATATCATTTACCAATTTCTCACATTTTTGTCTCTGTCGCAATGGGATTTTGCGGTCGCCTGGACGATCACTCACCGAAGTGGGAAAAAGTGAGGAGTCGCCACCTTAGTTTTGAGGAAAACTAAAGAAAACCATTTGAGAAAAAAAAATGATACCACTTCAAGCGGAGATTCTAGGTTGAGTCCAGTAAACGGGTGGGGAAGGTGTTAGGCACCCCATCTCGTCCCTTAATGAGGGTAGGTAGATTTAATTTTGCGTCCTTTATAAATTAGTTAGAAGGGCTCGGATGGGAATGTTAGTCCTTTTGGTAAAAGGAATGTTTCATTTTTCACTGATTAGGATCACCCAGATACATAAGTAAATGAGACAACCTTAGTGAATTACTTTTGCATGTTAATTTTACTTGAAAAGGAATGTTTTATTTAAAATTTAATTTAGAAGATCGGATAAGAACTCTCTTAGAACCTCTTTTAGATATTCATTAAAATTTTGGTTGGGGATCGGATAAGGACTCTCTTAGATCCCATTAAATATTTATTAGAGATTTTAATTTGGGGTCGGATAAGAACTCTCCTCAGACCTCTTTTAAGTATTTATTAAAATTTTAAGTGAGGCCAGGATAAGAACTCTCCTCCAATCTCTATTAAGCATTTATTAAAATTTTAAGTGAGACAGGATAAGAACTCTCCTTGATCTCTTTTAAATATTTATTAAAAATTTTGAATTGAGGTCGGATAAGAACTCTCCTCAATCTCTATTAAGTATTTATTAAAATTTTAGTGAGACCAGGATAAGAACTCTCCTCAGATCTCTTTGGATTAGCGAGGAGCACTGGAAGGGGCTTTGCGATCTCAATTTCAATTTCAGCTACATGTCACAGAACCTAAAACTAAGGTTTCGGCATTCAAAAATGCTGGAGATAAAGTTTCTTGATACCTATTGACTAAATGGGTAATACTAAACTTGATTTACCGACCTTCCATGTTGTCATTTCACGCATACCTATTAATGTCAGATCTTTTCTGTCTAGTTTATTTTGGTTTTATTCCTCTTCATGGTATCTTGCGAATTCCGTTCACGTCGGCCTAATAGTTTGGCTATTTTCTGGCGTGTTATTCAACTTTCTCTTTTAAAAGAGGCCCTTAAGTTCTGAGATACCTATATTTTGCACGACCACTTACACGCTACTAGGAGCTAAAAGCTCGTATTGAAATAGCGAAAATTGATGAAATGATGGACCGATCACTAAAGAGAATTCGAGAGTAACGTTCTTTGAGATTTTTGCTTAGAATAAACTTAAAGAAAACGCGTGCGTAAAGAGAACAAAGAAAGTCACGAAAAGTAAGCGCAAATACTTAATAAAGCGATAATATGAACCCTTACAGCGAGAGCCAAATATATTGAAATAAGCGTGAGGTGGTAAATAGTGATGAAGATGGCGGATTAACTTGACTGAGTTGATATCTGTCATGAAAGCAGAGATGCTTTAGCTAAAAGGTAGCAGGGTAAGAACCGGTGGAAGGAAGTTGAGCTTGAGCAGAGGAAAAAGCGGAGATTACGAGTATGACCGGATAATGAACAAATGGAAATGTAGAGTTCGATATTCAAAATCTTTTCAAGAAAACACTCCGAAAACTAGTTTCAAAAGTCTCTTTGATCACTACAAAGCAATGAGTAACAAAGCTGAATGAAGTTTGAGTTCCTCCACGATAATAGCGACTTCTTGTCTATATTTTTTTCGTCCTTGAGCAGTTTTCATGCGGTATTTATAGGAATCGGGTGCTCCCCATGAAGGGTCGGGATTTATTTTGAGGAGATGGAGGTCAAGATTTTGAAGTACATGATCGGATGTCGAGGAATTAAAGAGAATCAAAGCGAATGGTGAGATCGCTTCCCGAATATTTGTCCTTTTCCTCTTTTAATCAGCGGTCTTGAATCCTCTTGTCGGAGCGATCGAGGGCTAAGAGTGAAAAAGCTGGTATTGTCGTCTTCTCTTTTAATCCAAGGGTTCGGATTCATCCTTACAAGTGAGATCAACGGTGAAGATTGGGATGTCTGGTGTCATGACATACCACAGCACTGTCGATGTGCGAGGCGATTCTTAGGCGTGCGGTGGAGATCTAAATGCCTTGCGCTTTAACTACCTCGGCTCACGATTACGGCGGCGGTTATTGGGATTTGTCTTATTCTTTTTGTCTTAGATCCCTCCCTAGCTCCTATTCCGATCTCTCATGCGATCTCCTATCTCGATCTCTATTATCCCTTAATCGATCTGGATTCGGTCCAAGCATTAATTACATCTCGATTCTCGGCGTCAAGCCGTTTTCCTTCGACATTAAATGCCCATTTCCCCTATATATACCCACAGCGGAGACATTTTCTTCATCGACTTTCCTCTCTTCTTTTCTTACTTTCCTGTTCATTTGCTCGGTGGAAGTTACGGCTATAAGCGTGGCTTTGATCTTTTCCAGATGAACTTCTTTACTTACCAGTGAAAATTTATGATCCGGTGATCGCATGACCTTAACTACGATGGTGAGAGAAGCTGGATTTGACCGTCTGTGTGCGGACCTCGGTTATGCCGATCTCGAGTCGCTCAAGCGAGTTCATTCGACTTCTCACGCATTGGGTGTTCAGGCGTCTTTCCTCCACATTGGGTGTTCAAGCCAGTGAGTCGGTTTGGTGGTAACATCGGTGATGATATCTCTCATCGTCATGGGAGTCATAATCACCCCATCTGAAATTGTACATCTGTCAGATGTCAATAGCCAGTCTATCGAACACATCTTTTGATTGACCACAAGACTAGGCTTTGACATAGGCCTTTTAGATAGGATGTTCCACGGTCTCTAGAATCGCCCAAATGATGTAATCTGAAATGTAATCGGATCTCTAGAGATTGCCCAAATGATGTAGTTAGACCTTTATTGTAGTCAGATCCTAGAGATTGCCCAAATGATGTATTTTATTTTCAATGCAATCGATCTCTAGAGATCACGAAATGATGTGATCAATGTTAGTGTAATCCGATCCCTAGAGATCGCCCAAATGATGTAATCGATCTTTTGAAAATAAAGACTATTTTGTCGGTTATCTTATTATTTTTGCATTGATTATTTCTCCGATCTCTAATGTGGTTATCCGATCTGGTTCCTTACGAATGACACTTAGCGATCCTTTATTCAAAATATTTAACTTATTATGCGATCTCAATTAGATCTCTGAACATTCGGATATTTGAGAGAAGTGTCGAAACATTTGTCGAGTCCCACCAATCGATCTGTTGCCTAGAACCTCATGAGCATTAAATGCTCGAAATAGTATAAATAGGGAGGGTTAGCGGTTGTTCTCTCATTCCATTTTCAATCCCTGCTCACAACTCGAAGTTCTCTCATTTTCTCCGGTCTCTCAGCCGCCGTCGGACTCGGTAAGGACTTTGATCTTCTTTCTGTTTAAGTTCTTTGTTTCTTTTAAAAATGGCGGTGCAGAAGGTCGGAGAGCGGCGAGCCCTCCTTCCATTCGATTCTCATGGTCATCGTCGGCGAAGAAGAAGCGATCGGGCCCGGCGTGCAACCTAAACCCCTAGGGTCTGCTCCAGTCGGGGTCGGGTCATACCGTCAAGGCTTGCACCACCTTCAAGGAGAGAGACCCTTCCTATAAACGAGCTTCCGTCGGTTCTTGAGAATCCGATCTGCAATCGTTTGTTCAAGAATACAATATTTGTCTGATTCATATGGTGATCAAGTGCCATGGCGATCTTCGTGTCGATCACTCTTTTGAAGAGGATGATATGGTCATGGTGTCTGAAGAAACGATTAAAGGCGATGCGAGGTTCCCTCTAGCCGATTTCTATAAGGAGGTCCTAAAATTTCACGAATATCCATTGTTCAAATCCACCCCAACTCGTGGCGGATCTTGGTTGCTTCGAGGTCTATGCGAGCTAAGGGAATCGGACCTACGGCTAAGGTGTTCGCCAGAGCTACGGACTAACTCGTAGAAAGGATGGCGAACCTTTGGTTCTTTCGGTGAAGCCTCGTTGCGGACTCTTTTCCGATCTGCCCTCATCCCTTAAGAATTGGAAGAAGCAGGTTCTTCATTACGAGGAGTAAAGATCAGCATTTGCTTTGAGGACTTTCCTCATATTTGGTGGTACGAGGGCCTAGCAGAAGCACATTACCACTGAATCAAGAGGAAAGCTCGATAGTGATGGAGTGAAAAGTCGAGCCGCCACTCTAAAATATTCTGTCCAAATCACGGTGGCGCGAGCGCACCATTGGACCATGCAGCGATCACCGTGAGATCGCGAACTTAGCTCTCGACCTCGGCATTGGTATTTTCTATATCTCGTTCGGGACCTTAGCGATCTCACTAACCTCTTTTACGTGCGGTATGGCGGGTGGTGAGGGTTCTAGGAAGCGGAAGAAGGAAGAGAGATCTCGGAAGGTAAAGGAGATGAAGCGTTGGGCGTCTTCAAACACCGATCCACGAACACAGGGAGATACAAAGAGACCCTCCTCAACCTTGGGTCCGCCAACCATTGAGGTGTCGGATCTCCTCCTAGATCGGAAGAAGCGACCCCACCTCTCTCGATTATTCCAAGCACGGAAAGGGGCCTTCTCAATCTTAGGAGGACCTCTTCTCGTGGCGCTCGAATCTTGATCATTGCTTGAAGAATAACCGGTGTTAGGGAGAACTCGATTTTGCCAAAGTCACGGGATCTACCATCTTCTTTCAAGAGGATCGGGACGGGCTATCCCGAGAATGGTCTCGATGATATCTTGACTCGAACCATGAGCCTAAGCGTGGAGTGTCGGTGAACGGACCATGATTCGGGAAAAGATTCGGCGTGCAGGTAAGGAGGTTGGGAAGAAAAATCAGGAATTGACTTCCCTCGATCCCAACTCTCATCCGCTCGGGATTACATATCTCAAGTCAAGGATGGGCGAAGTACCATGAAGACCGGTGGCGAAAGGTCTCGTGACTTGGCTGAAAGTGAGCAGGCTCTCGGAGAAATCCGGGCACTTGGCCATGAATCGCTCAGTCGCTCAACTTGTAGAGGAGCTTAACGCGAAGGATAAGGAGCTTTCGGAGAAAGAAAAGAGCTCAAGGAAAGGATGAAGAGATGGTGTCGGGAATGGCGAGCCTATGTGAATGCTCATAAGGATCTCTTGGCGAACTTCAAAGCGCTATCTGAAGAGGACTTTTCTTGGATGGGCGACACGGCTCCCGGGCGATGGTGAAGATAGTGAGAAGGAGGCGAGGAAGAGAGAGAGAGAGAGTGGCAGAATGTAAATCAGTGAGGATCACCCCGAATAACTGTACAAATTATGAAATGAAATGGAATATCTCTTTTGTTCAATGAATGGATGTGATTGGAAAATCTTCGAATTTGCCTAAGTATTTGATTGTATGTGAATAGCGAAACTTGAACTAAATGCCATTATTAATCTATGTATAAAAGATCGGAAAGCACAATAAGCATGAGATCGGTGGGGAGAAATCTTTGAGCAGGACTTGGTTAAAATTGAAAATTTAACTTGAACACTTAAGATCGGAACCCTCGTTAAGCCGAACCCAAACTTTAGCTCTTAATCTTAGAAAGGAGGTCGGCAAAAAAGCGGTAGGAAAAGATCTAGTGCGATTCATTTTATTTATCAACGAGATCGAGGAATATACTTGGCAGTCGGAATTTCGACAACGGGTTTGAGAGGTCGGTAAATGATTTGAGAGATCGGCGAGGCTTAAAGAATATGAGGACTCAGCATTAATTCAATTCTTTGTGAGGAGAGATCGGAAATGTGACCGCCTATCAAAGAGGGATTGGAAACGTGATTAGCTGTTCAAAGAAGAATTTTTATTGATTCTAGGGATCGGCCAAAATATGGTGTCGGCAATTTGCCCCTCTTTACATAATTTCTATTAAAGGAAAAATTTCCGTATAGGAATTATGTAAAGATTGAACTCATATTTTGGGCGATTAGGTGTTGAAATTAGGGAACTAAAGCACACCTAAGTTAATGACCTAGAAAATTAAAATCAACTTGGATCTAGAAACGGAGGTTGATAACGGGAATGTAAATTGCATGAAATTAAAATCAACTTAGATCAAGGAACCGGAGGTTGATAACGAAATGTAAATTGCATGAAATTAAAATCAACTTAGATCAAGGAACCGGAGGTTGATAACGAAATGTAAATTGCAGGAATTTAAAATCAACTTAGATCAAGGAACGAGAGGTTGATAACGAAATGTAAATTGCGAGGAATTTAAAATCAACTTAGATCAAGGAACGAGAGGTTGATACGAAATGTAAATTGCGAATTTAAAATCAACTTAGATCAAGGAACCGAGAGGTTGATAACGAAATGTAAATTGCAAGAATTTAAAATCAACTTGGATCAAGGAACCGGAGGTTGATGGTGGAATCATGAGAAAATTAAAATCAACTTAGATCAAGGAACCGAGAGGTTGATAACGAAATGTAAATTAAAATCAACTTAGATCAAGGAACGAGAGGTTGATAACGAAATGTAAATTGCATGAAATTAAAATCAACTTAGATCAAGGAACGAGGTTGATAACGAAATGTAAATTGCGGGAATTTAAAATCAACTTAGATCAAGGAACCGGAGGTTGATGATCAAGGAACGAGGTTGATAACGAAATGTAAATTGCAGAATTTAAAATCAACTTAGATCAAGGAACGAGGTTGATACGAAATGTAAATTGCAAGAATTTAAAATCAACTTGGATCAAGGAACCGGAGGTTGATAACGAAATGTAAATTGCGAGAATTTAAAATCAACTTGGATCAAGGAACCAGAGGTTGATAACAGAAATTAAAATTGCATGAAATTAAAATCAACTTAGATCAAGGAACCAGAGGTTGATGGTGGAATTGCAGGAAATTAAAATCAACTTAGATCAAGGAACCAGAGGTTGATAGCAGGAATGTAAATTGCAAGAAATTAAAATCAACTTAGATCAAGGAACCAGAGGTTGATAACAGGAATTAAAATTGCATGAAATTAAAATCAACTTAGATCAAGGAACCAGAGGTTGATGGTGGAATCGCAGGAAATTAAAATCAACTTAGATCAAGGAACCAGAGGTTGATAACAGGAATTAAAATTGCATGAAATTAAAATCAACTTAGATAAAGGAACCAGAGGTTGATGGTGGAATTGCAGGAAATTAAAATCAACTTACAAGGCAAGTCTAACCTTGACACATGAAGTTCTTTCCCTGACGAAGTGTACTTAACAAGATACCGAAGGCCGATGATTAACGGAAAAGAAGTTGCAAGACTTGACCTATAACCCTATTTTCTTCAAATGCCCCTCTTCTGCTCCCGATTTTCTTCTTATTCTATGGAAAGCGCCCTCGCGGGTTTTCACTTTCTTTCCGTCCATTTAACCAGAAGCGCCCTTTCGGGTTTTCACCTCTAGTTTTTTTTTTTTTTTTTTTTTTTGGCGGCTATTCCCTGCAAATCTCATAGTAAAGTACGCGAGGTTATCAATTTTTAAATTCAAATCTTATGGCAGAAATTTAACTAATCAATAGCGCATTAGTCAAAGAGAAAGGATAGTATTAAAAAGTGAGTAAGCAGGAAAAACAAAAGCAGAAGGAATGGAGTATAGCTTTATCATGGCTTTAGGAAAAATAGACTTTCAAAGGAAAAGGAAAGGTACAAGGATAGATCTCATATATTCCTTTTAGTTGGTTTTGAAGTCTTTTAACTGCCATATTCCAAGTTCTCTGAAGTCCCTTGCCGTGACGGTTGCCTCTCTATCCGCGGTGTCATGCCCCCTTCCTTAGTCCCCCTGTTTGGTTCTGGGGCCGCCTTTTTGGGTTTGCACCCCAATAAGGTTTTTTTTTTTTTTTTTTTTTTTTTTTTTTTTTTTTCATCCCTTCTCCTTTTTATGCATAGTATCTCTTGTGATTGTCGGCATTCACAGTCTCGGGAATTCTTCACCGTCCATGTGGGTCAAGATCAAGGCTCCTCCGATGCGCTTTTTAACCACATAGGGTCCCTCGTAGGTTGGGGACCATTTGCCCGAGGATCGCTTTGGTTTGGTAGTACTTTCTTTAGAACTAAGTCACCAGTAGGAATTCCAGTGGCGTGCGTTTTTATCAAATGCTCTGGCCATTCTCCTCGATATAATTGCAGTGACATCTTGCTGTTAACCTTTTCTCATCTAGCAAGTTTAAGCCATCCAACCTTGGTGGATCCATTCGACTCACCAATGCACGATTCCTTGAGAATCCTTAGGAAGGAATTTCAACCTCAATGGGTATCTGCTTCCATCCGTAGACCGGTGAGTGCGGAGTTGCCCGATTGAGGTTCTTATGGAAGTCCGGTATGCATGAAGAGCGTAGGGAGCATGTCATGCCAATCCCTATATGTGACCGTCATTTTCGGATTATCCTCTTTAGATTTTTGTTCGCGGCTTCCACCGCTCCATTCATGCAGGGGCGGTATGGGGAGAATTGAGATGTCGGATTACGTATTGATCACGGCTTACGAATCTTGGACCGTTCGGAGTTCTTGGCGTTATCGGTGACAATTTCATTCGGAGACCATGTCGGCATATGATATTGTTTACGAAGAATTTGAAAGCGTGTTACTGCGTGATGTGAGCATATGATGTCGCCTCGACCCACTTGGAGAAATAGTCGATGGCTACAAGGATGAATCTGTGCCCATTGGATGCCTTGGGATTAATGGGACCAATCACATCTATGCCCCACATTGCAAAAGGCCACGGTGAGACGAGATTGAGCGACTTGTGAGGTGGCACATTTATCGGATCTGCGTAAATCGACACTTGTGGCACTTAGGAAATACTCGATGCAATCCTTTTCCATTGTAGTCCAAAAATACCCACGTCGCATGATTTGCTTGGCCATCATGTGTCCATTGGCGTGAGTTGCACAATTTCCCTCATGAGTTTCAAAAAGGATTCTCTTTGCCTCCTTTGCACCCACACATCTCAATAATTCACCGTTGGAGCTTCTTTTGTATAGGGTTTCCCCAGGAAAATACCCCAATGCTAACCTCGAATCATCTTCTTTTCATTTTTGCTTGCCCTGAAGGAATTCTCGGTTCTCTGATGAGCCGGGATGTCGTGATACCAAGGCTTTCCATCGAGCTCTTCTTGATCATGAAGCAATAGGTAGCTCATCCCTTACTTTAATCTTCAGCGTCTGAAACGTCGCCCTTCTTGATTTGAGCCATAACACTAGAGTAGCTAAGGCGTCGACAAATTGATTCTTGTCTCTACTCGGATGAGTGAAAGAGATTTCTTGAATTCACTGATCATCTCCGATGAAGTATTTACGGTAGGGGATTAGCTTGGGATCCTTGGTTTGCCATTCTCCTTGACACGATAAATTATCGAGCCGAGTCTCCATACACCTCCAACTTTCGATTTTCATCTCCATAGCGGCATGTAGACCCATTACACAAGCTTCATATTACTGCGACATTGTTGAGTGCAGTCAAATCCCAACTTAGCGGCTATTGGGAAGTGCTTTCATGCAGGGATACTAGTGCGGCTCAATTCCATTCGGATAAATTGGTGCTCAGTCAAAATACATTTCCCACACATCAGTGACCCCTCTTCTTCGTAGTCTACTTCATTAATATGTTCGTCGGGAACTCAAAATCGAGCTTCATAATCCGGGATAGGGTTTTCCGCTAGGAGGTCGACAATTACGCTACCTTTCACCGCTTTCGGGTCATGTAGACTATATCATCTTGGGAGAGTATAACTGCCACTTGGCTATCCTTCCCGCACGAATGGGCTTTCGAATACGTGTCGATAGGATCCATCAGGAGATAAGCCATGTCTTGTGATTCAACATGTAGTGCTTGAGGCGATTTGCTATCGAGGCTAGCAGCGCGACAAGTCTTTTCTAAGAAAGAGTCCCTAGACTCACAATAATTGAACTACTTACTCAGCTAGTAAATGGACATCTCTTTTAGGCGGTATCATCATCTTGTCTAAAACACATCCCATAGAGCTCTGTTGGACTGCCATGTATGCAGGATCGAGGCACACTTTGCCACAGGCGGGACCAATACTGGTGGGTTTGACAAATTCTGTTTGATTGTCTCGAAAGACTTTTGACATTACGAATCCCATTGGGTAGGATTTTTGTTCATGAGTAGTCTGAAAATAGTCTCAGCTTTGGCAGTGAGATTAGAAATAAATCTTGAGATGTAGTTCAACTTTCCTAGAAAGCTGCGCACCTCCCTTTACATTTTTGGAATGGCATTTCTTGAATAGCTCGAACTTTATGCGGATCCACTTCTATCCCTTTCTAAACTTACTATGAATCCCAACGGTTTTCCCGATCTAGCTCAGAAGATGCATTTAGCGAGTTCGACTTCAACTTGTACTTCTGAGCCTTTCGAGCACCCTCCTCATCACTGAGCGTGGCTCTCTTCTCCCTGGATTTAATGATCATATCATCCACATATACCTCCACTTCTTTATGCATCATATCGTGGAATAATGTGACCATTGCTTGTATTTGTAAGTAGCCGGCATTCTTCAACCCGAAGGGCATGACCCGATAGCAAAATACCCCCATTGGGTGATGAAAGCGATTTTATCCTTGTCTTCCTTGTCCATCGGAATCGATTGTACCACGATGCCCCATCAATACACGAACACCTACCCAATCCATGGCATTGTCAACTAACACATCAATGTGAGGAGAGGAAATCATCTTTCAAACTTGCTTTATTAAGGTCCTTGTAGTCAACACACACCACGACTCTCCGTCTTTCTTCATTCTTGGGACGACATTAGCCTACGATTGGGGATATTTGACTACTTCAAAGAATACTGCGTCTTAATGTTTCTTGACTTCATAAAGAACCTTGAGCAGTGTATCGGGATTCATTCTCCTCAGTTTCTTCTTTACCGGGATCGTTCCTGGAATTAAGGGAATCTTGTGCTTCACTATCTGAGGGTCCAAACCGACCATATCATCATAGCTCCATGAAAATACGTCGAGAAATTCCTTAAGCAAACCGATCATATCTCCCAATTCCTCACTCTCCACTATCTTAAGTTCCCTTTTTACTTCTTCCGAACCTAAGTTTATTGTGCGCGTTTCATCTTCATAAGGCACGAGGGAGGGTTCATCTTTTCATTGCTTTCTTACCTTAAGGTCTTCCTCGAATTACTTGAAGTAATGGCGGTTATGGGGATTTCAAAATTAACCGGAGGAATTTACGAGTCTATTGGATTATTAGGTGTTAATTGATGAATGGTCTGAATGAATAAAGAATAGAACATGTTATAAGGATGGAATTAAAAAGGAAAGAGAGTATTGGATTTAAAATGCGCTATCAATTCATTAATATTAATGCCATAAGAAAAGGTCCATTTCTGATATTACACTTGTCACCATGGACAAAATGATCAAGTGTAGATAACCGGAGGTACTTTACTCGAAATTGAGTGCAGGATATCCTCAGTTGTCCGGTTGTCAAGCTCCTGCTCCTCGGCCATGGGTGAAACTAGGGCCTCATACAAGGAATCGGTTGGATGACATCTATGGATGGATCATCTGGTGATCATACGTACTTGCGGATGTTGGATGGCCGGTTTGGCGAAGATCTCAGTAATTCTCGGGACTATTTTCATTTTCCGTCTCTGGTCGAACCTCGATCCGAAGCATCCTCCTCATCCAAAATCGCCCATCCACGAGGGCATCCTCCTCATACCCCAAACCACAGCGGCCTATCTTACGAATAGCGGTATAGGCTCGACAATTCCTTGCAAGCGGTGCCCAAGCCTTTCCCCTCTTGATACCGTTTCTTGACATTACTTTGGCCACCATAGCCATAGCCCCTTCCTTCCAGTATCTTGCAATTCAAGGGCACGGAAAGAACTCTCCAATGATTCCTCGGCGCTTCCACATAAGGAAGTGATTGCGGCTTGGTGACGATATGGCCTCTTCGCCCCTTACCGTGATGATTTTGCCGTCCTTAATGTATTTGATCTTACGGTGTAAGGTTGAAGGAGCAGCGTTCGCGAGTGGATCCACGGCCTCCCTAATAACATAGTGTAAGCCGGCTCAATGTTCATCACTTGAAGCGTGGCGTTGAAAGTACATGCCCCTAACTTGGATTGGCAAGTCAATGTCTCCCAGTACCTCTCTCACGATGCCGTCAAAGGCTCTTACCACCATTGCACTCGGCGTATATGCGATTGGTCAGCCGTGCTTTGGCCAAGGTCGCTAGGCGATACATTGAGGGCCGATCTGTTATCGATGAGAACCTTGGCCACTATACAACCCTTACACTTCACGATTACATGTAGAGCTTTATTGTGCCTAAGCCCGCATGAGTCTACCTCCTCTTGAGAAAAGGCTACTGGTGGATGCTGGATTTGTCCTACTATTTTCTCAAAGCGCCCGGAGTAATGTCGGGGTTCACAAAGGCTGATCAAGATTCTTTGCGGGGGCTTGTTGGTGGACTTCGAGCTCGGGATCGGTGATATGATGAAATTAGTGAGGTTTTCTCAATTGCTCCACCACGTCATACTCGCTTTGCTTCATTATTTGGAGCAGCGGTTCTTCATCTTCCTTGCGCTCAATAGGCTCACTTCCTCTGCTTTCTCAACCTCCTCTTAGTGTTTCTTGATGACTCTCCCATTTTACTTTCCCTTTTTCTTCTCTCTTTCTTCATTCATAACACCTCCCACTTGAGTTATAAACTCGACTTCTTGCTCAGTAGAGAGGATTTTGTTGCAATAACGGGTCTAGAAGCGGCAGGGAGTAGTCTTTGCTAGCAGTCGGCATAAGTCATTCTGAAGTGCTCGTGAGGAGCGAAACATGGTTTTGGTGGTGCGGAGGTGAGGCAAGACTAGGAGCGGATGTCTTGCTAGCGCTCCCTGAGTGAAAACTTGGAAGTTATAATTCCAAGGGACAGCGTGAGTATTGGTGATGGGGAGCTGAGGTGGAGTTTGGATAACTGTTACTGGCGGTGAGGCTACTGGGGGTGAGAAAGTGATTCTGGGCTTGGAGGTAGAAGCAGTTTGGCTGAGTCTAGCGGTGTTCACTTCCCCTTCCGCCTTTATGCGGCATCTCGGAACTTTAAGAGATAACAAATTTGGACTTCTTGCACAGAACCCCTCACAATCTTGCGACTTATGGTGTTTGCCCCTCCATGGTAAGGACACCGTACTCTCTTCAAATCCTGCTACACGAGGGCAAAGGTGACCTTCTCGTACTGATATGGCAAAAATTTCTTTGAAACAAGGGACCAACTTGTCCACTTCCGGTGTTGATCCTTCTCCCTCAGACTCTATCATATTCACACCACTACCCGCATTATGGTTAGGTAGTGGGTTTGAGGTGACATTGGGGAGGGAACCATTTCCCTCGATTTTCAACCACCGTTCGGATTAGGCGTGCACTCTCCTCTGAGTGCCCATGATTGTCGATTGAATGCCCTTGTGCTCCTCCATGATACTCACAGCAGGCGGTGGCATCATACCACCTAGGATATGGCGGTGGATTGGGTCTAAAGGGACTGATGCGATTTGGTTTATACTGACAAGGTATCGGTATATTTCAACGAGAGGAGGAAGGGGTGGATCGGGATTCCTTGGAGGTCTTGGGTTATTTTGTGGTGGTCGTGGTTGAGTGGAGGAGGAGGTGGTCTTGGTTGGAAATTTGCGGTGGGGCGTATTGTGGGCGTGGTTGTGAATAATTAGGGAAAGGGGTGGGATGTTTGCGATAGTTGGGCCATGAGAGGAGGATATGGCGGTAGTTATTTTGGGAGAATTGGGGAAAATTATTCTCGAGTGATGGAATGCACATCACTCTCCTTCTTCTTGCCAAAATTGGCGGTCTTTTCACGAGGTTCTCGATCAACTCCTGTAGCCTTCCTATTCTCGATTAGCTTCAATTCTCTCACGGCTTGGATGATATCCGAGAAAGCTGTTGGAAGGTATTTCCAATCATCGGGTTGAAGTAGGGGCCTTCAATGTTTCAATGAATAGGGAGCGAGTTCGTTGTCGATCCAGGAGGATATATACCTGCGACCTTCTCCCTCCATCGTTGGGCATCTTGCTTAAAACCTTCCGGTCTTTACATGCCAGGTTACGAGGTCCCTCCTTGTGGGTGCCGCATCACAATTGAATTTGTCTTGCTTTAGAAAGGTATCGGCTAAGTCCTTCCAGTGCGACTTGTTCTGTCAATTGTATGCACCATCTCGGAGCTGCTCGGAGAGGCTCTCGTGAAAGTAGTGAATGAGAAGTCAATCGTCAACTGTTAAGGCAGACAATTTGGCAAAGTAGCTTGCCAGGTGGATGAGGGGATCTGAGTTTCCTCTGTATTTGTCGAAATCAGGAAACTTGTATTTGGGTGGTACCACCACATCTGGCACCAATCTCAGTGATGACACATCGACTGAGCCATACATGTTCAACCCTTCTATTGCTCTCAATCTTTCTTCTAGGGCAGACAGTTTCTCGTTTTCTCTCACCCTATGTTCTCCTTCTACCAAGCGATACGCTCCTCCAGCGGGAGGCGAGGGTGGAGTAAGCTGGAGGATCGGGATTGAATGATGAGGCTCGGCATTTGAGGCAGTAGGGTAATAGGAAAAAGGTGGGTCATTATTTATGGTCACCGGATTGACAGTGATTGTCGGGTCCGGAATGGGGGACTGAAAGGTAAAAGAGGTTGAAGCTTGCTGAGGATCATTTGTTGTAGGAGGCGGAGGAGGTAATGGTGAGCTAGGTTCTGAAGCAGGTTTGCTCTGAGACATTTCTTTCATTAGTCTCATAATTTCAGAGAGCTGATCCTTCAACTCGGAGACCTGTCCTGTAGGTTACGTACTTGCTCTGATTTTCCATTATCTTCCTCGTTCGAGATCTTGTTAAGTACACTCGCTTGGGTTGGACCGTGTGCTTGGTCAGACTTGCCTTGTTTGAATCAATATTGATTTCCTGTGAGGATAAAAAAAATTAAATGAATTTGAGTTTTGCAAAGAAACTAAAAGTCTGATGCAGACGAAGGATCTGATGGCATTTGAGAGCAGGTTGGAATCTACAAAGGATAACCGCATCAACTTTATCATGGCATCGTTTGATAGTCATTTGTGAATGGCCAGGATTGAATGCGCATTTATGATACTGTCCATATAGCGCATTTCAATTTTCACATAACCCTAGCGAGGAGTTCCTACGAGTCATATTATTCATTCACAAATCTCCTTAGACAATGGTCAAAAAATCATTTCATTAAGCTGAATAATTTGTACTGACATATTCTTTACATCGGCCTAGGTTAGGAGGTTCTTTATAATGAGATGACATTTTTGAGATACCCATATAACCTTTCCTCTTGTTTGGCGAGGATCGAACACTTTGAGCATACTCGGATTCGGTAATAGTTCCTTTTTCCCTGTGCTATCATTCTCTCCAAGCGATCTACATTTTCTTTCAGTCCTTGATAGAGGCGACTTGTTTCTCTTTCTCTTTCCTTTCTTTAGCACACTCTTTTAAGATGTCGTTGATGAGAGTGCCTGTTCTTTTAATTCAAGCTTCTTCTTCTTGTTTTCCTGTTTATACTCTTCAGAGTACCTCTTGGTACTTCATCCTTTCTGAAGCTTACTATTACGCCCTTTCATCTCTTTGACCTCGGCTTGGAGAGAATTTCTTTCTTTTTCCCACTGTACCTCTTGCTCTTAGAACCCTCTCATTTCGGCCCTTGCCTCTTCCTTGATCTTTCTTACCCTTCTCTTAAGTTTCTGCTGTTGGTACTCCAATTGTTTCATTCGTTCTTGCAGTGTGAGTTCTCGGTATTTGCCTTTTGTAGCGAGTCAACCGAGCGATTATCGACTTCCTCTAATAGGGCGTCTCGGCGAGGTTGTCGTCCTTGAATTCTCTGATGGCGTTCTTGGTCCCTATCGACTCTCCATTTAAGGTGTCGCCGAGGCACTTGGGCCTTTGGGTGATCTCTCCATTAGAGTGATGTTTTCCCGGGACTTGCGAGCCATTTTCAACCCTTCTTCTTCCTTGAGCTCATGGTAGAAGTGACCTTGGTGGTATTCTTTAATGTTGATCATGGGTGTGTTGAGCCAAAGCGCCTCATTACGATCTTTGGAGTGTAACTTGTATACCAGTTATTCCAATCGGGGACACCGTGAATACCTCTGTACCAATCAAGGCGGGTTGGCTTTCGTCCACGACTTCCTCAACGGTAATCATGGCTATTGAAACCCAAAATCCGTTCCATGCTTGTTTTTCATTCTTGGTGATCACTAACCGGATCATCTTCTCAATGGGAGGCTGGTCAAGGTACCAAGTCAATCCTTTTGTCTCCACAGGACACATGTGGTGATAGTCGGTATAATAGCGAGAGCAACACTTAATGGACCCTTTCCCCTGTCTGCGGTAAGTTAGGGTTAACAAGGTTTCGGCAAGGATTGCGGTGTCGGATTGATCCTGCCTTTCTATTGTCCAAAATACCTCCTTTGCCTTGCTAGTGATGATCCCCAATGGCCCAGAGCAGGATCGGACCATAGATTCCCAAGGCGAGTGCTACGGAAGCTTGATCCCATTGTTTCTCTTGGAGGTGATGATCTAACGCTTCTCAAGGTACGTCAATGCCATCCATGCGTGTTCCTTTGACTATTTCTCTGGACTTTACTTCTTACGGGGAGAACCCAACATATGTGCCAACCGTTTCGAGTGCGCCTATGCTCGAGGTGTAAGTAGATCCGATTACGCAATGAGTATGGGATCCCGACAATGCACGATATTCCTCCATAGTGGGGGCGTATCAATGTCATTGAAAGAGAACACTCCGTGCTTAGGATTCCAAGCGTCAACATGGCTTTTAATGCGAGGATTTGGACCTTGACTTGCATTAAGGTTGCAATCCTTCCGTACTTCTCTTCAAAGCGTACCTTGACTGATCGGAAGCAACCTCCATCTATTAGACGGACCCTCGAGGTTGTTCATTTTGACCTCTATTTTGTCGGATCTAGTGAAGGTATTGAGCTAATGTGTGCCTCGGAAACATCATTTTGCGAGAAGTGCAGACCAATGGTGATTTGGACCAAAGTTTAGCATCTTTGAGCCTCTCCTGTAGTGACTCAAGGATGCCATGATAAAAATGATGCCTATCCTTATCTGAGACTCTTGGTTTGGTAACGCTGCGGGAAAATTTGTTAGTAAGACAAATTAGGGTAATTTTGAATCATCTTGTTGTGAGGTGACACGTACACATTTATCAAAGTAGGAAAATGTGTAGGCGTTTTAGTAGGATTCAAGATTACCCTCAAAAGAAATGAACAAAAGGAAATTAAAGCGAGAATAGGGTAAAAGTAAGTATGCCCCTTTTGTCCTATAGTAGGAGACTCTAACAGGGTAGCGCTACCTATCTGGATAGTTCTATCTTATGAGGCGATTTACTACGGCTTTTCGACTATCGTGGCCAGTTTAGCTCGGGATCTAATTTTCTAATAGCCACGAGTTCCCAAATTGCCCCTCAAAGCAGTAGGGCCCCATTCTACCCCATGATATTGTCGGAAAATTCCACGGGTATCACGGTAAATAGAACAAGTTTCAATTTGAGCAGAAGCCTTCACGGATACTAACGGGGTAAAACCCACGGGTACCGCTACATGACCCCCTCCTACTTTCCTGAAAGGGTAAGAAAGCCCGGGTTAGGACCATAGTGTGTGAGGACATTGTGTAAGTGTTCAGTGTGTGAAGGGACACTTTACCTCTTCCCAATTCGAGAGGGATTTTATTTTTCCATTTTTCTTTTTCTTTTTCTTTGAAATGAAGAGCACTGTAGGAGATAGAACAGGCAAAACAAAATAGTTAGCAGCAATAATAATTAACATATAAGACATCGCCGAGTGAGCCCATCTAACTATAATTTGATCGGACAAAAATTAAACCTAATTTTGGGCCACTAGACCGGGGTTAAGTCGGGATACTTCCCAGTAGTCGCCAGTCGTCATGATATGGGATTTTGCGGTCTTGGACGATCACTCACGAAGTGGGAAAAAGTGAGAGTCGCCACCTTAGTTTTGAGGAAAACTAAAGAAAACCATTTGAGAAAAAATGATACCACTTCAAGGCGAGATTCTAGGTTCGGGTCCGTAAACGGGTGGGGAAGGTGTTAGGCACCCCATCTCGTCCCTTAATGAGGGTAGGTAGATTTAATTTTGCGTCCTTTATAAATTAGTTAGAAGGGCTAGGATGGGAATGTTAGTCCTTTTGGTAAAAGGAATGTTTGATTTTTCACTGATTAGGATCACCCAGATACATAAGTAAATGAGACAACCTTAGTGAATTACTTTTGCATGTTAATTTTACTTGAAAAGGAATGTTTTATTTAAAATTTAATTTAGAAGATCGGATAAGACCTCTCTTCCGAACCTCTTTTAGATATTCATTAAAATTTTGGTTGGGGATCGGATAAGGACTCTCTTAGATCCCCATTAAATATTTATTAGAGATTTTAATTTGGGGTCGGATAAGAACTCTCCTCCGAACTCTTTTAAGAATTTATTAAAATTTAAACCTGAGACATCATAAGAACTCTCAACCAATCTCTATTAAGCATTTATTAAAATTTTAATTTGAGACCAGGATAAGAACTCTCCTCCGATCTCTTTTAAATATTTATTAAAAATTTTGAATTGAGGTCGGATAAGAACTCTCCTCCAATCTCTATTAAGTATTTATTAAAATTTTAGTGAGACCAGGATAAGAACTCTCCTCCGATCTCTTTCGGATTAGCGAGGAGCACGGAAGGGGCTTTGCCGATCTCCCGAATTTCAATTTCAGCTACATGTCACAAGAACCTAAAACTAAGGTTTCTGGCATTCAAAAATGCTGGAGATAAAGTTTCTTGATACCCTATTGACTAAATGGGTAATACTAAACTTGATTTACCGACCTTCCATGTAGTCATTTCACGCATACCTATTAATGTCCGATCTTTTCTGTCTAGTTTATTTTGGTTTTATTCCTCTTCATGGTATCTTGCGAATTCACATTCACGTCGGCCTAATAGTTTGGCTATTTTCTGACGTGTTATTCAACTTTCTCTTTTAAAAGAGGCCCTTAAGTTGCAGATACCTATATTTTGCCTGACCACTTACACGCTACTAGGAGCTAAAAGCTCGTATTCAGAAATGACGAAAATTGATGAAATGATGGACCGATCACTAAAGAGAATTTGAGAGTAATGTTCTTTGAGATTTTTTGCTTAGAATAAACTTAAAGAAAACCGCGTACGTAAAGAGAACAAAGAAAGTGCGAAAAGTAAACGCAAATACTTAATAAAACAGTAATATGAACCCTTACCGTGAGAGCCAAATATATTGAAATAAGCGTGAGGTGGTAAATAGTGATGAAGATGGCGGATTAACCAGCTGAGAGTTGATGTGCATCGTGAAACCGAGAGATGCTTTAGCTAAAAGGTAGCAGGGTAAGAACCGGTGGAAGGAAGTTGAGCTTGAGCAGGAGGAAAAGCGAGATTACGAGAGTATGACCGGATAATGAAAAAGCGGAAATGTAGAGTTCGATATTCAAAATCTTTTCAAGAAAACACTCCGAAAACTAGTTTCAAAAGTCTCTTTGATCACTACAAAAGCAATGAGTAACAAAGGAATGAAGTTTGAGTTCCTCCACGATAATAGCGACCTCTTGTCTATATTTTTTTCGTCCTTGAGCAGTTTTCATGCGGTATTTATAGGAATCGGGTGCTCCCCATGAAGGGTCGGGATTTATTTTGAGGAGATGGAGGGTCAAGATTTTGAAGTACATGATCGGATGTCCAGAATTAAAGAGAATCAAAGCGAATGGTGAGATCGCTTCCCGAATATTTGTCCTTTTCCTCTTTTAATCGCGGTCTTGAATCCTCTTGTCGGAACGATCGAGGGCTAAGAGTGAAAAAGCTGGTATTGTCGTCTTCTCTTTTAATCCAAGGGTTCGGATTCATCCTTACAAGTGAGATCAACGGTGAAGATTGGGATGTCTGAGTGTCATGACATACCACGGCACTGTCGATGTGCGGGCGATTCTTAGGCGTGCGGTGGAGATCTCGTCACACGCTTTAACTACCTCGGCTCACGATTCGGCGGCGGTTATTGGGATTTGTCTTATTCTTTTTGTCTTCCGATCCCTCCCTAGCTCCTATTCCGATCTCTCATGCGATCTCCTATCTCCGATCTCTATTATCCCTTAATCGATGCGGATTCGGTCAAGCATTAATTACATCTCGATTCTCGGCGTCAACCGTTTCCGCTCGACATTAAATGCCCATTTCCCCTATATATACCCACATCGCGGAGACATTTTCTTCATCGACTTTCCTCTCTTCTTTTCTTACTTTCCACTGTTCTAGCTGCTCCGGTGGAAGTTCTGGCTATAACTGTGGCTTTGATCTTTTTCCGATGAACTTCTTTACTTACCGACTGAAAATTTATGATCCCGGTGATCGCATGACCTTAACTTACGATGGTGAGAGAACTGGATTTGACCGATCTGTATTGCAGACCTCAGTTGTACCGATCTCGAGTCGCTCAACTGAGTTCATTCGGCTTCTCACCGCATTGGGTGTTCCGACAGCGTCTTTCCTCCACATTGGGTGTTCCGACAGCGGGTCGGTTTCGGGTGGTAACATCGGTGATGATATCTCTCATCCTCATGGGAGTCATAATCACCCCATCTGAGCTGTACATCTGTCCGATGTCAATAGCCGGTCTATCGAACACATCTTTTGATTCAGCCACAAGACTAGGCTTTGACATAGGCCTTTTAGATAGGATGTTCCACCGGTCTCTAGAGATCGCCCAAATGATGTAATCCTGAAATGTAATCAGATCTCTAGAGATTGCCCAAATGATGTAGTTAGACCTTTATTGTAGTCCGATCCCTAGAGATTGCCCAAATGATGTATTTTATTTTCAATGCAATCCGATCTCTAGAGATCACAGAAATGATGTGATCCAATGTTAGTGTAATCCGATCCCTAGAGATCGCCCAAATGATGTAATCCGATCTTTTGAAAATAAAGACTATTTTGTCGGTTATCTTATTATTTTTGCATTGATTATTTCTCCGATCTCTAATGTGGTTATCCGATCTGGTTCCTTACCTGAATGACACTTAACTGATCCTTTATTCAAAATATTTAACTTATTATGCCGATCTCCAATTAACCGATCTCTGAACATTCGGATATTTGAGAGAAGTGTCAGAAACATTGTCGAGTCCCACCAATCGATGCGCTGCCTAGAACCTCGCGAGCATTAAATGCTCGGACTAGTATAAATAGGGGAGGGTTAGCCAGTTGTTCTCTCATTCCATTTTCAATCCCCTGCTCACAACTCCGAAGTTCTCTCATTTTCTCCAGTCTCTCCGACGCCGATCAGACTCCGATAAGGACTTTGATCTTCTTTCCTGTTTAAGTTCTTTGTTTCTTTTAAAAATGAGCGGTGCCGAAGGTCAGAGAGCGGCGAGCCCTCCTTCCATTCAGTTCTCATGGTCATCGTCGGCGAAGAAGAAGCGATCGGGCCAAGCGTGCAACCTAAACCCCTAGGGTCTCTGCTCCAGTCGAGTCGGGTCATACCGTCAAGGCTTGCACCACCTTCAAGGAGAGAGACCCTTCCTATAGGCGAGCTTAGTCGGTTCTTCGAGAATCCGATCTGCAATCGTTTGTTCAAGAATACAATATTTGTCTGATTCATATGAGTGATCAAGTGCCATGGCGATCTTCGTGTCGATCACTCTTTTGAAGAGGATGATATGGTCATGGTGTACGAAGAAACGATTAAAGGCGATCTGAGGTTCCCTCTAGCCGATTTCTATAAGGAGGTCCTAAAATTTCACGAATATCCATTGTTCAAATCCACCCCAACTCGTGGCGGATCTTGGTTGCTTTCAGGGTCTATGCCGAGCTAAGGGAATCGGACCTACGGCTAAGGTGTTCGCCGAGCTACGGACTAACTCGCCGAAAGGATGGCGAACACTTGGTTCTTTCAGCGAAGCCTCGTTGCGGACTCTTTTCCGATCTGCCCTCATCCCTTAAATTGGAAGAACCAGGTTCTTCATTACGAGGAGTAAAGATCCGAGCCGCTTTGAGGACTTTCCTCGTGGTGGTGGTACCAGGGCCCACCTTTGAAGCACATTACCACGAATCAAGAGGAAAGCTTGATAGTGATGGAGTGAAAAGTCGGCCGCCACTCTAAAATATTCTGTCCAAATGCGGTGGCGCTGACGCACCATTGGACCATGCAGCGATCACCGTGAGATCGCGAACTTCCGCTCTCGACCTCGGCATTGGTATTTTCTATATCTCGGTTCTCGGGACCTTAGCGATCTCACTAACCTCTTTTACGTGCGGTATGGCGGGTGGTGAGGTTCTAGGAAGCGGAAGAAGGAAGAGAGATCTCGGAAGGTAAAGGAGATGAAGCGTTGAACGTCTTCAAACACCGATCCACGAACACAGGGAGATACAAAGAGACCCTCCTCAACCTTCGGTCCGCCAACCATTGAGGCTCGGATCTCCTCCTAGATCGGAAGAAGCGACCCGCCTCTCTCGATTATTCCAAGCACGGAAGGGGGCCTTCTCAATCTTAGGAGGACCTCTTCTCGTGGCGCTCGAATCTTGATCATTGCTTGAAGAATAACCGGACTGTTAGGGAGAACTCCGATTTTGCCAAAGTCCTGGGATCTACCATCTTCTTTCAAGAGGATCGGGACAGGCTATCCCAGAATGGTCTCGATGATATCTTGACTCGAACCATGAGCCTAAACGTGGAGTGTCTGGTGAACCAGACCATGATTCGGGAAAAGATTCAGCGTCTGGGTAAGGAGGTTGGGAAGAAAAATTAGGAATTGACTTCCCTCCGATCCCAACTCTCATCCGCTCGGGATTACATATCTCAAGTCGAGGGACGGGCGAGTACCATGAAGACCAGCTGGCCGAAAGGTCTCGTGACTTGGCTGAAAGTGAACGGGCTCTCGGAGAAATCAGGGCACTTCAGGCCAACGGCGCTCAGGTCGCTCAACTTGTAGAGGAGCTTAAATAAGGAGCTTTCGGAGAAAGAAAAAGAGCTCAAGGAAAAGGATGAAGAGATGGTGTCAGGAATAGCCGGAGCCTATGTGAATGCTCATAAGGATCTCTTGGCCGAACTTCAAAAGCGCTATCCTGAAGAGGACTTTTCTTGGATGGACGACACGGCTCCCGGGCGATGGTGAAGATAGTGAGGAGGAGGCGAGGAAGAGAGAGAGAGTGAGCGAGAATGTAAATCAGTGAGGTGATCCCCGGCCGAATAACTGTACAAATTATGAAATGAAATGGAATATCTCTTTTGTTCAATGAATGGATGTGATTGGAAAATCTTCGAATTTGCCTAAGTATTTGATTGTATGAGCATAGCGAAACATGAACTAAATGCCATTATTAATCTAAGTATAAAAGATCGGAAAGCACAATAAGCATGAGATCGGTGGGGGAGAAATCTTTGAGCGGGACTTGGTTAAAATTGAAAATTTAACTTGAACACTTAAGATCGGAACCCTCGTTAAACCGAACCCAAACTTTAGCTCTTAATCTTAGAAAAGGAGGTCGGCAATAAAAGCGGTAGGAAAAGATCTAGTGCGATTCATTTTATTTATCAACAGAGATCAGGAATATACTTGACAGGTCCGAAATTTCGACAACGGGTTTGAGAGGTCGGTAAATGATTTGAGAGATCGGCGAGGCTTAATGAATATGAGGACTCAGCATTAATTCAATTCTTTGTGAGGAGAGATCGGAAATGTGACCGCCTATCAAAGAGGGATCGGAAACGTGATTAGCTGTTCAAAGAAGAATTTTTATTGATTCTAGGGATCGGCCAAAATATGGTGTCGACAGTCTCTAAACCCTAAGTGTCCAAACCCTAGTTTACTAATTCTTTGCATTTGATTGATTCAATGCCTATATACATGTTTCTTCATCTCAAACAAGATCACATATACTTTTAAATCTATCAAACCATGCAAATATATACCCATACACATGCTGGCTGAAATTCACTCATGGTCCCTCAACAAATTTTCCTTTTATTTAAATTTTATTTACAAGTTCAATAAGTTAAAAATGTAGAAATCAAACTAAAATCGTCAAGTTTGCTTACTAACCTTTTTAGGTGTCTTTTTCCTCTTCTTATTTCTCCCCCTTTCTTCTTCTTTTTGTAGGCAATAGCTAAATCAAAGGTCTAGGTTAAGATTTATTTAAGAACTTTAGGGGAATTTATGTTTAATTTAGGGTGTATGAAGCTTGAATTTGGAGCTCTAATGGAGTTTTGAGAGAGAGAGCTTTTGGAGAGAGAGGCCGGCTTGGAAGGGAAGAAGACAATGAATTTTTTTTTCTTTTCTTTTCTTTTATGTATTTTGTCTTATGGAAGACAAAAAAAAAAATCAATTTAATCAAATTTATTAATTATAGGATTTATGGCATCATGCATGATGTCACCTCTCTTCACTTTTTTCTTTTCATTTTGTTATTTATTTTTCTATTAGTTCTTTAATTTAATTCTCAATTTCGAAATTTTCTTTTCTCTGATTTTATTTGACAGTTAGGTCAAGAGTCAGCTGTCAGGGTCAATTGACCAAATTGCCCCTCGCCGATTCAACCCGGTTTGCAAATAATCCAATATTTATTCCGGCTCCATGACCTAATTATTTGATTGACTTAACAATTTTTTTTCATGATTTTCTCTTTTCCACTGTGTTCTTAATAGTACTAAGGACCGCGGCGTCACATTTTACGGTTCAAAATTTGAGTTTAAATCGACTTCGTCATCGTTCCCGAGAAGGTCACCCATCGCTGTGACTCTTGGCTTATTTAACTTCTTATGTTATATTTTTCTTGTTTATACTTAACTAATTGACAATTACTAATTATTTGTGTTTAAGGCTTATCTAGTTGTCTTAAGTATGTTTCTAATCCCCTTAATTGTCCAAACCGACACCAGTCACCGAAACAGTGAAATATACCAGGCTATACAAATAGGGATGTTACAATTCTCTCCCCCTTAAAATAAATTTCGTCTCGAAATTTTTACCTGGTATCAATCTCTGAATAGCTGTGGGTGCTGTCTCCTCATATCCTCCTCTCGTTCCCAAGTAGCCTCCTGGCTCGAATGATGGTTCCACAGCACTTTTACCAATGGTATCTGCTTGTTCCGTAGCTGCTTCACCTCATAAGCCAAAATCTCTATGGGTTCTTCCTCATATGTGAGGTATGGATTCACTTCAATTTCCTCTACTGGTAGTACATGAGATGGGTCTGATCGATACCTCCTCAACATCGATACATGGAAGACATTATGTATCTTCTCCAATTCTGGAGGTAGTGCCAAACGATATGCCAAAGGACCCACTCTTTCTAGAACCTCATATGGCCCGATAAGACGAGGACTTAATTTCCCCTTTCTATCGAATCTCATAATTCTCTTCTAAGGAGAAACCTTGAGGAATACTTTCTCACCCACTGCATACTCAATATCTCTTCTCTTTAAATCAAGTAGGACTTCTGACGGTCTGATACAGTCTTAAGTCGATCTCTGATCACCCTAATCTTCTCCTCAGTTTGCTGAATAATTTCAGGTCCAATCATCTTTCTTTCACCCACATCATCCCAACACAATGGGGTTCTACATTTATGCCATACAAAGCTTCATATGGAGGCATCCCAATGCTTGATTGGTAGCTGTTGTTGTAAACAAACTCAATCAAAGGCAAGTGTGTATCCCAATTGCCTTCAAACTCAATCACACAAGCCCGTAGCTTGTCCTCCAAGATCTGAATTACCCTCTCAGACTGGCCATCTGTCTGTGGGTGGAATGCAATGCTAAAGTTTAATCTAATTCCTAGGGCTCTCTGAAGACTACCCCAGAATCTAGAAGTGAACCTAGGATCTCTGTCTGATACGATGGATACTGGCACTCCATGTAGTCTCACAATCTCATTAATGTATAACTTGGCCAATCTTTCTAAACTGTAGTCCATTCGAACTGGCAGAAAATGAGCAGAGTTAGTCTGTCTGTCAACAATGACCCATACTGCATCATGACTCTTCTGTGTTCTCGAAAGTCCCATCACAAAATGCATCGTTATTCTCTCCCATTTCCATTCTGGTACTGGTAGTGGATGTAACAACCCAGCGAGTACTTGATGCTCTGCCTTCACTTGCTGACAAGTTAGGCATTTGGAAACAAACTCTGCCACATCTCTTTTCATAACCATCCACCAGTAATGCTCCTTTAGCCCTCTATACATTTTTGTGCCACCTAGGTGCATGGCAAAAGGAGACTCATGTGCTTCCTTCAAAATGATCTTCCTCAATTCAACATCATTAGGAACACACATTCTGCCTTGGTGCAGTAGTAGACCATCATCTCTTATGGAGAATTCTGGTTTCTTGCCCTGCCTGACGTCTTCCATAAGCTTCTGATACCTTTCATCATTCTGAGTAGCCATCCTGATCTAATCAATCAACACTGGCTGTACATGCCATGCAACTGCTGTCTGCCCCTCATCATTAATCTCTAAGCTGGCATGTAATGATCTCAACTCATGCACCATAGACAAAGGAGTAACCCATAGACTTGCCATAGTCTTACGACTTAAGGCGTCAGCCACAACATTAGCTTTCCCTGGCGAATAGTCTATCAGACAATCATAGTCTTTTATCAACTCTAATCATCTCCTCTGTCTCAAATTCAACTCCTTCTGAGTGCCCAAATACTTCAAACTCTTATGATCTGTATAGATGTAACACTTCTCCCCATACAAATAGTGCCTCCAGATCTTAAGAGCAAACACTATAGCTGCAAGCTCCAAATCATGTGTCGGATAATTCCTCTCATGCGGTTTTAGCTGGCGTGATGCATAGGCAATGACATTTTGATCTTGCATCAATACACAGCCTAACCCATTGTGAGAAGCATTACTGTAAACTGTATATTCTTTACCCGGAGTAGGTAAAGTCAGGACTGGAGCTTCAGTCAAACATTTCTTCAATTCATCAAAACTCTGTTGGCATTTATCCGTCCACTGAAATTTCACATCTTTTCTAAGCATCTTGGTTAATGGAGATGCCAACATGGAGAATCCCTTCACAAATCGACGGTAGTATCTAGCTAAACCTAGAAAACTACGAATCTCTGTGATATTTTTGGGTGGCCTCCAATTAAAAACAGCTTCAATCTTACTTGGATCTACCTTGATTCCCTCTTCTGATACTACATGCCCCAAGAAAGATATTTCTTTCAGCCAAAATTCACATTTCGATAATTTGGCATATAGCTGTTTCTCCCTCAAAGTCTGTAGTACAATCTGCAGATGTCTATCATGCACTTCTGCATTCCTCGAATAGACCAATATATCATCAATAAATACCACAACAAACTGGTCAAGGTATGGTCTAAAGATAGTGTTCATCAGATCCATAAAAGCAGCCAGAGCATTAGTTAACCCGAATGGCATGACCAAGAACTCATAATGGCCATAATGGTTTTTGAAAGCAGTTTTAGCAATACTCTGCTCTTGTACTTTTAGCTCATAATAACCTAATCTCGGGTTAATTTTGGAGAACACAGCTGTACCCCTCAACTGATCAAACAAGTCATCAATGCAGGGCAATGGATATCTATTCTTTATTGTCACCTTATTCAACTACCGATAATCAATACATAAGCGGAGAGTGCCATCCTTCTTCTTAACAAACAACACTGGCGCTCCCCAGGGTGACACACTAGGGCGAATAAAGCCCTTGTCAAGCAATTCTTGCAACTGCACTTTCAGCTCTTTCAATTCTGCAGGTGCCATTCTATATGGCGTTATGGAGATCGGTCCACACCAGGCATAACATTAATCTCAAATTGCTCCTCTCTTTCTGGAGGTAATCCTGGCAATTCATCAGCAAACACATCCAGAAAGTCACATACCATAGGGATGTCCCTCAGTGCTGGACTCCCCACTTGGGTGTCTATCACATGTGCCAAGTATGCTTCACACCCCTTCCTGATCATTCTTGTGGCTAGTGCAGCCAAAATGATGTTTGATGGCAGTAAATGCCTTTCCCCATGTATTAGCACATCATCATACAGAGGGAGACCAAAAGCAACTGTCTTCAGTCTACAGTTAATCATAGCGTGATGACTGGCTAACCAATCCATGACCAAGATGATATCATAATCTCTGAAGGGCATTTCAATCAAATCTGATAGAAAAACATGTCCTTGGATCACCAAAGGATAGTCTCTATAAATTCTGTTGACCTGGACCTCTTGTCCTTATGGACTAGTTACTAGCACTTAAAACCTATTTGGACACATGGAACAGCAAGTGAACAGACTATGCTAGCACTAACATATGAGTTGGTTGAACCCGGATCAAACAACACAAATACATCTTGATCAGAGATAGAGAATGTACCAGCTACCACATCAGAAATCTCAGCCTCTTCTCGCTGTCCCATCATATAAACTCTGGCTGAAGCACTCCCTTGTGCCAACTGACCAACCGTGCCCTGACTGCCACAAGCAGTGCCTCTACCTCTGCCTCTTCCTCTGCCAACAGACTGTGAACCTCTGAGAGCAGGACTCTGAATAGATCCTTCGGTAGTAGTAGGAGTTGGGCCACATTTAGTAGCACTAATACAATCTTTCGCTAAATGGCCCTTGCCTCCATAGTTAAAACAGGCTCCAGTGGCCCAATAGCATTCCCCCCCATACATCTTGCCACAAGTCTCACAGGGGCGGGCAGAATATGAACCCCTGCTCGACTGTTGACCAGACCTAGGGGTCTTTGTCCAGAAAATCTACCCCTGCCAAATCTTCCACCTTGACCCCTGCTGGGTCCACTAAATTTTTTCTTTTTCCCAGAAGTACCACTAGAACTTTGTTTAACTGATTTTTCCTCCTTGACTTTCTCTGATTTTTCAACTTTTTCTGATTTTTCTTTTGTTGGAGTCGCTTCTGATTCAATCCTTTCTAACTCGAGTGCTTGAGACATGAGTTCTGAAAAATTGCTGTGTCTGAACCCCACTACTTGCATCCTCAAACTGGGCTTCAAACCAGTCTAAAATCTCTTGCATCTCGCCTTGCTGGTAGAAAGGAGACTCCCAGCATAATGACTTAAGCGGGAGAACTCCCTCTCATACTCTGCCACTAATCGATTCACTTGTTTCAAACTCAAAAATTCTTGCAATTTCTGATCAACATATGCATATAGAATGTATTTCTGTCTGAATTCTCTGATAAAGTCATCCCAGGTCAGTACTGATGGTTCAGCTAAGCTGTGGGGGATGGTCTTCCACCAATCATACGCATCCCCTTGTAGTAGAGACATAGAGTATTCAAACTTCAGTTCATCTTGGCAGTGCAGCTTCTTAAATACTCTGTCCATTCTTTCAAGCCATTGCTCTACCTCTAAAGGGTCCACTGTACCCTTAAATTCAGTAGCTCCATACTTCAATAATTTATCATACTGTCTAGCTGGAGGCAGTGGTTGTGCCACAAGTGTCTGGGGTAGAGCTTGAGCAGGCATACCCCCAGCCATTTGTTGAAACATCACAGCCATTTGCTGTGCGAACTGTGTAGGAAACTGCAACATTGGTGGGGCTGGTGCTGCTGATCCACTGACATTTTGCAAAGCTGGGGCTTCCCCTTGTGCCTCAGCTTCAACAGATTGCTCGACTAAGCGATCCCCTTCTTCCATTTCAGTCTGAAGGTAGGGTATCTCCTGAACAAGTAACACATGGAGATTCCCTCTGTTAGTTCATATTTATGATGTAATACACTGTATGTAACAAATATGGACATTGAGCAGTTGTACTTAACAAAGAAAGACATAAATTCTCAAGTTAAAACATACTTCAAAAATTTTGCTCTGATACCACTAAAACATGTCATACCTTACCCCTCTGTAAGGCATAACATGATCCCGTAGAATACCTAATGAACTACCGAACTTCACCTACCGATAACTCATTAAGTACCCTACAAGGGATTTTAAAACAATTTTCTTACTTTTGATAAGTGGTGAGCATTTTCTAATAGGTATTAAAATCATTTATTCAAAGTTGAAAACTAGTTAAAATTATTGGCCCATTTTATTTTTCCATAAATTTTATAAAACTTTTGGCAAAGTTCCGTCTGTATTTTAAGAAAATAGTTCTTCAAATACCTATAAAAAGCACTTACAATAAATTTTGTCAACCACTTCTTCAATTTCACAATCAATCTCAATCAATTTCAACACATTATCAACTTACAAAATTCAAATTCACCATTTCTCAATTTCCAAAAATTACGATAATCATAAAAATACTATCAATCAATCAATTTACTCGTATTTCATTAAAGATAGACAACTTATATACATCATTGCAAAAATTTACATTAAAAGAAATTCAAACTAAATTTTATTACAAACTTTATACAAACTTTGTACAAGCTGCTCAAGACCCGTTTTCACATGTCCATACATTTATGTGCATCACAAACATCAAAATAAATATTTATAGTCGGGGTATAAATTATACCCAATAACTTTAAACAGGTAGCTCCCCTGTCCTCAGCAGCTCAATCTGCTGCTCCTCCAGTCTCTATATCTGTGACAGCAATAACAGCTATCGCTGAGTTCTAAGACTCAGTGGTGCACAACATACTAAAATAATCTTTATACAGAATTTAAATCAAATTTATTCAAAAATTTGACTAAACATTAAATATGAGATTTTAATCCAAACAAGTTCATTTCGAAGTGCCAAAACACATTTCATAAAACCCACAGTTAAATCATGCCATTCGAAACAAATAAAATCTCAATAGCCAGAGGCTAAGGAGAAGTCACATCACAAGGCTAGCTAGCTCAAATATATGGATATCCATTCAATTTCCTCTTCTACTGGCACACCTCAACACTTCATCCAGAGAAGGAATAAAAATTCGAAATTGATTACCCCCACTAGTCATGCTAGTGAAGTGTTCAAATATATGGTCATGACACTGTGGTTTCAAAACTTATCTTAACAATTTACCAAACATTGCCATTTCAAATATACACAATAGCTTTCAACAATTTAAGTCAAAGCACCATAAATAATGTCACAATTCACTATATCAAATTATTCAAAACCATATGTAGAAAATAATTTACAGAATTTATACGTTGTGCACAGACCTCAAGCGAGTCGCCTCTTGGCCTTGACTCCATTCTTCGAGTTCTTTCCCGGTGTTCTTTTCAACTGAAACACACAATTTCATAGTGTTTCAGCACCATAATTTAGCATAAATCCAAAAATAAATTTAGCTTCACTTTTACCTAGCTCTAATGTGCTAAACTTGGCGTTCTTTAAATTTTGTGTTTTGGGGTTACTATTCACTACACTATTCAAGTCAAATTGTTGACTTTTTAAAGCTTAATAGGTATGGGAATTCCAACTTCACCCACATACCACATTTTGGTCACTAAATTTGTTGGTTTTGGTTGTTTACTCAAATTCTAAGTCTTTTAGGAAAATTTGATAATTTTCAGTTTTGGTGTCTAAAGTTGCACTGTTGCATTGGTCATTTTTCTGTTAGAATTTGGCAAAACTTCCTTCATAGAAAATGTTCCCTATTGTCTTAAGTTTATTCTCCTTTTTGAATCACTCCAATTGGAGCTTTGTAGATCAATTTATAGCCATTTGAACGATCACTGCCGGATTGGACTTAACCCTGATTTTCTGGGCAATTTTTGGTTCTGGCAATTTTTGGTCACCAAACTGGGGTGGCCAAATGACTTGGTTAATGGCATAATTTGGGTTTTTATTCTTCATGAAAGTTCTAGGTCTATATCTCATCTATCCACTGGTAAAAGTTTAGGTCATTTAGACCTACCTAGCTCAAGTTATGGCCAAATGAACAAACATAGTTCATTTCGTCAGTTTGTACAGGGCAGACTGAGATTTTCCGAGTTTGGTCAATTTGTTCACTAGGTTTTCGTCACTTTTTGGGCATACTTCCTAAATGAAAATTGTGTCATTTAGTGTCTATTTTCATTCCCAATTGGTCTCACACCAATTGGACTTGTAAATGTTCATTTTTGGTCCCTCAAAGAGACCTTGGTCATGCTGCCAGCATCATGACCACACTCAATCCGAATTTGATCTCAACTCCAACACTCCCAACACACTTCATTTGGTAACCATTGACCATTTCCAACTTCAAACTAGGTCAAATATATCATTTACCAATTTCTCACATTTTTTTCTCTGAACCCTAAGTGTCTAAACCCTAGTTTACTAATTCTTTGCATTTGATTGATTCAATGCCTATATACATGTTTCTTCATCTCAAACAAGATCACATATACTTTTAAATCTATCAAACCATGGAAATATACCCCCATACACATGCTCGCCAAAATTCACTCATGGTCCCTCAATAAAATTTTCTTTTATTTAAAGTTTATTTACAAGTTCAATAAGTTAAAAATGTAGAAATCAAACTAAAATTGTCAAGTTTGCTTACTAACCTTTTTAGGTGTCTTTTTCCTCTTCTTATTTCTCCCCCTTTCTTCTTCTTTTTGTAGGCAATAGCTAAATCAAAGGTCTTGGTTAAGATTTACTTAAGGACTTTAGGGGAATTTATGGTTAATTTAAGGTGTATGAAGCTTGAATTTGGAGCTCTAATGGAGTTTTGAGAGAGAGAGCTTTGGAAGAGAGATAGGCTGGCTTGGAAGGGAAGAAGACAATGAATTTTTTTTTCTTTTCTTTTCTTTTATGTATTTTTTCTTATGGAAGACAAAAAAAATCAATTTAATCAAATTTATTAATTATAGAATTTATGGCATCATGCATGATGTCATGCATGATGTCACCTCTCTTCACTTTTTCCTTTTCCTTTTTTTTTTATTTATGTTTCTATTAGTTCTTTAATTTAATTCTCGATTTCAAAATTTTCTTTTCTCTGATTTTATTTGACAATTAGGTCAGGAGTCAGCTCTCGGGGTCAATTGACCAAATTGCCCCTCGCCGGTTCAACTCGGTTTGCAAATAATTCAATATTTCTTCCGGCTCCCTGACCTAATTATTTGACTGACTTAACAATTCTTTTTCCTAATTTTCTCTTTTCCACTGTGTTTGTAATGGTTCTAAGGACTGCGGCGTCACATTTTACGGTTCGAAATTTGAGTTTAAATCGACTTCGCAGTCGTTCCCGAGAAGGTCACCCATCGCTGTGACTCTCGGCTCATTTAACTTCTTATGTTCTGTTTTTCTTGTTTATACTTAACTAATTGGCAATTACTAATTATTTGGGTTTAAGGCTTATCTAGTTGTCTTAAGGATGGTTCTAATCCCCTTAATTGTTCAGACCGACACCGGTCATCGGAATAGTGAAATATACTAGGCTATACAAATAGGGGTGTTACAGATGTTATAAATATGTAAATGGTTTGGTGGCCAATAAGGGATATGCCTCAGGACATTAAAATTATTTGCATGTTTACTGGCTCAATAGGATCAACTTAACTAATGCAAGATAAGTAAATAATGGATGTGCCTAAGATTTTGAGCATTAGGGGCTAGGTAAAAGGATTGAACCTCACATAAGATGTGATGGGCAAGGAGTTGCTCAGTTATAGTTTATTGTAATTCAAATAATGGATGTGCCAGAGGATTATCAATAGGATTATAAGAATTCAATCACCCACTAGAAATCCATCCAACTAGGATTTCCATTTTCTACTTTGGAAGTGTAGGATTCGATAAGTTAGTGGGAGGACCAATTTGATTAAAATACCATAATCATTTTGGTTAATTACATGATACATTTACTAATTAATCTAGTTTTTTTCTGCAGTTAATTTTCTGATAATAATGAGCACACAACGACCACCACCATCCAATATCCTTGTAAGCATACTTGATCACAATAGGTTGAGAGGACCTAATCCCTCTGATTGGCTAAGAAATTTGAAATTTGTCCTGAACCTTGAACATATAGGATATGTTCTAGATTCAAATGTTCCTGGTCCCTTACCTCTAGAGGCTACTCAAGAGGAACATGAAACTTTGGACAAGTGGAAGGAGCATGATATGAGAGCCAAGTGTTACATGCTTGCTTCTATGAGTAATGAGTTACAGAAGCAGCATGAAAACATACAGAGTGCGAGTTAGATCCTCCTTCACCTACAAGAGTTGTATGGTGAGCACAGCAGGAATGTTAGGTATGAGATATCTAGACAGCTATTCTACATGAGGATGTCTGAGGCACAAAATGTTAGGGATCATGTCCACAAGATGATTCGACTGATTGAGCAGCTGGAACATCTTGACTTTAACATAGATTTCCAATTGCAAACGGATTTGATCCTTCAGTCCCTTCCTGAGTCATTTGGGAATTTTGTGGCAAATTTTCATATGACCAAACAGGAATACACCTTGGCTAATTTACTCAATATGCTGGTTATTGCCCAAAAGAATATGCTGGGCAATAAAGGAAAAGAGGTAGCTTTGATTGCATCTTTTTCTGTTGGAAAGTCCAACAAGAAGAAGGGTAATAAGAAAAAGAAACCTAAAATTCCTAGTCTTTCTAATAAAATAGCTAAATAGAAAGGGAAGACCAAAGCTAACGAAGGCAAAGGAAAGTGTTTCCACTGCCAGAAGGATGGGCACTGGAAAAAAAACTGCCCAGAGTATAGCAATCTAAAAGAATGCAATGCCATGGTGAAAATCAACTTAAGTTCAAAATATATTTGTCACTTAAGATTAGGTCATGTTGTAGAAGATAGGATTGCAAAACTGGAGAAAATGGGGATTTTATTCTCATTGGGTTCTGAACCTACTCCAACTTGTGGATCCTGCCTTCAAGGAAAAATGACTAGATCACCCTTTGTAGGATAAGGACTAAGAGCTGAAAATATTTTGGAGCTAATACATAGTGATGTATGTGGTCCATTTAAAGAAATGGCTAAAAGATATTTTCATTACTTTATTACCTTTACTGATGATAAATCAAGGTTTGGGTATTTTTATTTGATGAAATACAAACATGAATCCTTTGAAAAGTTCAAAGAATTTAAATCTGAAGTATAAAATCAAACAGGAAAAAGTATTAAAGCTCTTCAATCAGATCGTGGAGGTGAATACTTGAGTACTGAATTTGATGAATATTTGAAAGAGCATGGCCTTGTTACGCAGCTGACTCCACTAGGAACACCAAAACTAAATGGTGTATCTGAAAGGAGAAATCGCACCCTATTGGATATGGTACGTAGCATGATGAGCTATACTGATATGCCAATCTCCTTTTGGGGATTTGCATTGGAATCCGCTTTGCATATTCTGAATAGGATTCCATTAAAATCAGTATCTTCCACACTTTATGAGATATGGCATGGAAGAAAACCAAGTCTTAAGCATGTTAAGATTTGGGGTTGTCCAGCTTATATCAAAAAGCTGAACACTGATAAATTGGAAACCATATCAGAAATGGGTCTATTTGTTGGATATCCAAAAGATAGTTTTCGATATTATTTTTATTTGCCTACATCACAAAAGGTTGTAGTAATTAGAGATGCCATATTTCTTGAACAATATTTTCTTCAAGAATGAGGCAAAAGAAGGCAAATAGAGTTAGAATTAGAGAATTCTGACCAACCAACCGATCAGATGGATATAGATCCATCTAGTCAACCTATACCTGTTGATGAAAACATCTACTGTAATTCCTCGTAGATCAATCAGGATATCTGTAACATCCCCATTGCACGTGTTCTGTACGTTCTGTTGCACTAGGGGTCGAATAACAGTCCAGGCAAGTCAGGATGTCTGGAACTACACTTCGATGATGGTGAATAGATGTATAATGATGAAATAAATAAAAAGAAAATACAAGAAAAATCAAACAAAAATGAAAGAGAGAAAATGAAGCTAAGTTAAGCAGTAGCATGGCGATGGGTGATCAGACTGGAAGGCCGTTGCCGACCCGGGACCATGGGAACCCTCTAAATCTAATTTTGAGACATAAATAAAGGTTTATTGAAATGTAATTGACACTAGAAATATCAAAGAAAAATTAGTAAATTTGTACAAAGAAAAACGAAAAATCGAAAAACAGATAAAAATCGGTGTTACCGAAAAATTAGGAATATAACCCGAAGTGGGTCATTTTGGTCATTTGACACCTAGTGTTTCCTTTTGACCTCAATTTCCATTAAAAATAAATGTTATTACACTTTATAAATGTCATGAAAAATTAAATGGTGATACATTATGTAAATAGTGAAAGAATTGAGCTAAAGGTGCAAATAATGAAAGTTTAACTAATTAAACAATTAATTTAGAGTTAGTGCTCCACTAACTCAAGCCTTGGGACATTTATCTAAGCCATTAGTGGGCATAAACCACTTCATCTTCAACCTTCCACAAACCAGCCGAATTTCCACCATGGGAAAACTCCATTGCCGCACCTTGCCCTACCTCCATGAAAGCATGTTCTAGCCATTCTTTCCGCTTCTTTCCTTCATTAAAGCTTGCATACTCACCTTGGGGAAGATATTAGCAACAAGAAAAGCAAGATTTGGTGAAGTTTTGATAAGCTTCAAAAGTGGTAAGTGTCCAAAACCTCTCCCTTGCTTTAGTAAACCTTTTATTTAGGTTGAGGTGAGTATTTTGGTGAAAAGAAATGAAAGAAATAGTGAGAAATGGACTTGTCCATTTTCGGCAGCCATGAACCTTTGTTGAGCTTGAGTTATTTTTACTTTCGATGAATGGAAATGAAGGTTGATTAATTCAAATGAAAGTTGTAGTAAGTTTGTATCTAAGTATGTGCATGTAGTGTTTGAATTAAGGGTGTGAAATGGAACCTTGATGACTTGAGCAAGCTGCCATGTTTGGCAACCCCTAATAGCATGAATTTGTGTGTGAACATGTAGTTATTAATGAAATATGCTAATGTTAAATTGTGGGCAGCGAGTGTAAGTGATATTGAAGTATGATTATGTTGAAGTGTATGTGTAATATTGACATTGAGATATGTTGAATTTTGGTGAAAGTGAATGTTGAACTTGATGGTGAATTGTGTGCATTGAGCACTTGAATATTCTGCCCAAAATTGTTGCTGGAATTGTATACAATATATATATGGAAGTGTTATTGATTGAATATTGAAGTAATGAGGAGGAGAAGGAATATCAATTTGGAAGTGTATGTGCTTTTTGCAGGTTGCGTATTGAAGGCAGTACCTAAATTAGCCCATAAGTGCCAAACTATGAACCCAATTGGTATGAGGCCATAGGGGGGTGAAACTAGACACCAAATAGGCCAACTTTTGTGTAGAAATGTTGCCAAAATTCTGCCTAGAAACTGACCATAAAAATGACCAAATCCGGATTAGCAACCTTGCAACCCAGATTTTTGACCATATGAACAGTAGTCCTTTGGATTACAATAACTCACTCAAAACAGGTCCAATTGACCTGAAATTTTTACCATGGTTAGTTTAGACATAGATCTACAATTCCTATGAAGACACCAAAGCCCAAAAATGGCCAGAACCAAGTCAAATGGCTTGCATAAGTTCGGGTACAAAAACTGCCGAACCAAAAGTGACCTAAAATTGACCAAATTTTGCACTAAAGGTGCAATCTGTCCAGCTTTAATAAATTGACCATAACTTGCTCTATAAAACTCGGAATGACCTGAAATTTTGCCCCGCATGCAATAAGACATAGAGCTACAATTTTGCTTCTTTGACCAGAACTAAAAACGAAGAGAAATAGGACTTTAAGCTAGACCAATCTAGCACACAAAAATTAAGAATTTGACATTTTATATGCAATGATGCTTGAAGCGTTTTGGCAATGAATGCCAACTTGTAAAAATGGTAAATTGCACTATATTGGCAGCATATTGAGATATAAATTGTGACATATTGATGCTAGAAACAACTTATTCATATTACCTAAAAAGGTCAACATATGCATGGACTTGTGAATTATATAATAGTTAGTAAACTCCAAAAATTGAAGAATTAAACAATTAATTTATAATGTGCCATAGTTTGCCTAGTTGACTAGTATGGATAGGTTAGCATGCCAATAGGATTCTGACAGCTGTTCTGTAAATGGCTTCATGCCATACTATGTTTCTACGGCTTATTATGCCGTACTGTAACTTTAATAGCCTACGGCTATACATATTGTGTATTTATTCATGGCTTATCGCCAGATTGACTATATGGCTTTTTAGCCACGCTATTTGTACACTGGGAGACACTTTGTGACCGATGGTGTGAAGGCCCGAGGTACTAGGTACCCAGTGCCAGTATATCTGTTTATCCAGTCTGGTCAATATATAGGTTACATGGGCAGCAATTCAAGTACTATTAAATTCAAATACCTAAATCCAGTCTACTGACATACAGCACCACCAAAAATTTGTAAACACTTTATTTACTTTATTTTAGTGTATATTTCTTTATATTTGGCACCATTAAGCAAAATTGCTTAGCGCGTTGCTTTTGTAATGCGTAGGAATTGGAGTCACAGCTGGGGAGCCCAGCAGACTTACGACCGGGTGAGACATCAGATCTGCACAGGAGTCCAGAGTCATCTGCACTGCATTGCATATATGGTAGGACTTAGGATATCTTGTATTTTGTACTTTCGTTGTATCTTTGAAATTTGGCCTTGTATTTTGTAATATTATGAAAGCTTTAAAGTTTGTAATATCTTGTACATATTAAATAAAATGGAAATTTTCTGGATATATTTAAATTATTATGGACTGTATTATGGAACTGTTTAATGACTGTAAAACTCTATTCACTTTACTGAGAAATAGAGAATGTGAAATATTTGAAATTTTGATATCATCATATTAAACTATTTTCAACAGGTTTGGAAGGACAGTTTGTCCGAAATACAGATGGCACCTTGCCAAATTTTTATTATCATTTTTAAAACACTAATTTTATTAAAGTGTGAAAATAGAACCAGCATGCTATGAATAGCACATAAAGACTTCTAAAAATCAAATTGAGCTCAGGAAAAGAGATAATCACAGACTAAGTGCTCCGGCAAGCCGTGTAGCACGCCTTGCTCGGCTACACTGTAGACGGGTGAGGGATGTTACATTTAGTGGTATCAGAGCATGGTTTAAGCATTTCTGGACCAAGATAAATTGCATATCATGCATTGCATTATAAGTGGTAAGATGACTCTAATGCAGATATTTTGATTTGTTTTGTTATTTTGATCAGAATATGGACTCCACATCGTAGAGAGCGGTAGATGAGGAAGTGGAAAGTCATGCTCCATCTATGACTGAACCAGGAGACAAGAGGGAACCTACTCCACCAGTAGCAGGTGCACCAGCCACATTTCAGCAAATGGCTGAGTTCTTTAGACAGATGGCAGGAGTTATGCCACCACGACCACCTCCACATCAAAAATCTCATATGGAGAGACTCAGGAAGTTTGGAGCAGTGGACTTTCTGGGCAAAAGGGAAGGTGATTCTGTCACAGCTGAAAATTGGTTTGACAGAACTGGAAGAGTCTTGAAACAACTTCATTGTACTCCAGAGCAGAATTTGGAAGCTACTGTATCACTACTGCAAGATGATGAATACCAGTGGTGGGATACATTAACTAGTGAGGTGCCACCAGAACAGATAACTTGGGATTTCTTTCTCACTGGGTTCAGAAAGAAGTATGTGGGCAGTGTATACCTGGAAGAGAAGAGAAGGGAGTTTAGTACCCTACGCCAAAGATAGCTAATAGTGGCTAAATATAAAAGAGAATTTGTCAGACTGAGCCGCTATGGGCGGGAAATAGTCCCTAATGAGGCAGAGAGATGCAAGAGATTTGAGGAAGGACTCATTGATAACATTAAAGTAATGATTACAGACTTGGTGTCACACCTTACCCCTCTGTAAGGCATAACATGATCCCGTAATATACCTAATGAATTACCAACTCCGTCTACTGATAACTCATTAAATACACTACAAGGGATTTTAAAAACTTTTCTTACTTCTTTTACAGTGGTGAGCACTATTTACAGGTGTTAAAAACCTTTTTGAACTGAAGTGATAGAACTAACACATTTTAATTATTTGGAGTTTCTGTAAAAATTTTGGCAGAGTGCCATCTGTATTTTGGATAAAACAGTTCTTCAGAAAACCTGTAAAAAAAGCACTTCAAATATATTTCCCAATCTCAACTCAAATCCACAACAATTTTTCAGTATTTTCAAAGGATGAGATAAAAGAAATATAATACAATTTTTACAAAGCCAAAATAACTCATAATTATTTTACAACTTCAATGTACAATTTTTTATTTACAACTGCTCAAAACCAACAACAATATGTACATACAGTTAACATACATTACATTACAAAATACAAAATATTGGTATACTCATTATACCCGGTAGTCTTTCGCTGGAGATACTAGCAGCCTAGTCTGCACGCTCTGTCTGTCATTTACTGCGACAAGAATAAAGCTATCGCTGAGACAATGTCTCAGTGGTGCACAACATTAACCAAATACAATTTAAATCACAATTCATAATTCACATAAATAGTGGATACTTAAAACCATAGTTAATTTCAAGACAATAATTGTCAACCAGAATTTAAACTCCATTTCTCAATATCACAATAAATTTCAATAAGTCAGATCATGGTTGAATTCAAAAGACACTATATGTCAATAAGAGTATAAATTCATTTCACAATCTCACAATACATATCAATAAATCACACACAGCTTTAATCATGTTCCCAAGTTCAATTCATCCCAAAAGCCGATGGCTAATGAGGTATTCAATTCATCCCAAAAGTCAATGACTAATGAGGAATAATATAGCTAGCTAGCAAAAATATGAGTACTCATTCTATTCGTCCTCAACAGGCACACACCTCAACACTTCAGCCAGAGAGGGAATTCAATTCATCCCACTAGACAAGCTAGCGAGGAATACAATCAATGTACATGATAGCTGTGGTTTCAAACCACCATGCTTTTCAATCAATAAGTATCCATCAAATATCATTCAAACCATTTTTCACAATTTCACAACTTAAAACAATAATATGCAAATAGTCATAATTTATTTCAATTGAAAATAATTCAAAAGAAATAGTTGTTGTGCACAAACCTCTGATAACTGTCTCTCGGTCGGGACTCAGTGTTTCCTTCCCTTTTTCTGAGTCTTTGGTAACTGAGAAACACAATTTGAAGTGTTTCAGTACTAAATTAAACTGTCTCTAACGATAATGTTCGATAAGTAATTCACTGAAGGCTATTATTTGCTCAATCACCTAATATACCGACCCTCGATGCGTTTTTGGTAAATTAGGTTTTAGTGTCATTAATATGTCACATTCGATAGGGTTTTAGGGTTGGTACGTTTTACCAAACTCATTTCCTTGTTTAGTGCATTTTAATGCAAATTGCTGGATTCCGGGATACGAGTTTGACCTAGCCAGACGACCTAGTTCCCTCGGTTTTTGGGTTTCGGTGACTACAAACTTGTAGATCTATGTCTTATGGAATGCGGGGCAAAATTTTAGGTCAATCCGAGTTAAGTAGACCAAGTTATGGTCATTATACTATTGCTGGTCAAATGGCATCAAATTAGGTCAATTTGGTCAACTTTCGTTCGGCCATTTTTTGGACCCGAACTTGTGCAAGCTGTTTGACTTGCTTATGGTCATTTCTGGGCTTTGGTGTCTTCATAAGACTTGTAAGTAACTATTCATGGTTAAAATTTCAGGTCAATTGGACCTGTTTTGAGTGAGTTATGGCCTAAGCACTAACTGCTGCCCAATTGGTCAGTTTTCAGGTTTCACTTGCACTTAATCCGAATTGGTCATTTTTCATGTCACCTTGCAAGCAAAATTTTGGTATGCTTTCTCAATGGAAGTTGGCACATTTTGTGCCTAGTTTCACCTCCAATTGGTCTCATACCAATTGAGGTTACACATTTAAAGTTATAGGCTAAAATACATACTGCCCTTAATTACCTTGCTTAAACATACCTCAATTGCACACTTACATTACTATATGTCCACTTCCCTTACCAATTCTGTTTTGGTTCATTACCAAAACCATATTCCACTTTACATTAACATCACTTTGGGCAGATTACAAACATCCTTAATACACCAATTAAAACTCACATTTACAAAGTCTAAGTACAATCAAATATACACCTAACATTATAAATTCTTACATACACTTTACACAATCACTCTATATACATATCCATCAATCCTCAATGTCAATATTCTGCCAATACCTTCATGAACACATACATTTATCCAAGAGTTCCAAGGCTGCCGAAAATGTTCCTCAATGCCAAAGTATCATACAATTCATCAATTTCCATTCCAAGTGCAAAATTCATCATATGCATATGGAATAATTTACTAGGACATTAAATCACCATAACCAACATAATTTCTCATCAAATATATGCAAAAATATTTCATCAAATACATAACTCCATGGCTGTCCAAAATGGACATCTCAATAACTCTTCAAACTTGAAAATTTTCTTCACAAAACCAACACCCATAACATGAACACAAAGTTTAATAAAGCAATCTTCCAAAATACAAACTTACCTTATGGTTGGAACTTGCCAAACCTTGATTAAACTTCTTGATTTTGGTATCAAGCTCTTCCTTATGATGTGTAGACAATCTTTAATGAAGGAACGTAAGTGTTTAGAAGTGAAGTGAGGGGTTAGATGAAGCTTAAAGAAAACGGCAATGGAGGTTTATCCTTCTCTTCAATTCGGCATGGATGAGGAACCTTGAAGAAATGAGTTTGTAGATTGTATATTAGGTATACACCTGCCCCATTTAACACTTAGTTTATTCATTAGTGGCCCATTCACACAAATAATCATATTATAAGTTAAATTCCCACTTATTCCACATTAAACCCTTAATTCTCACTATTTACTTTAGGTACCACCAAATTAATTTTTCATTTTATTTTCTAAGTGTAATATCATTTATTTTTAATGGACATTTAGGTCAAAAGACAATTTGGAGTGTCAAATGACCATAATGCCCCTGTTCGGGTTGCATTCCCGATTTTTCGGTAACACCGGGTTTTGTTTGTTTTTCGATTTCTCACTTTTCTTTGTACTAATTATTTAATTTTTATTTGATCTTTCTAATGAGATTTATTCTTCAATAAGGGTCTATTTAAGTCCTAAAAATGTTTTCCAGGGTTCCCCGTAGTCCAGGGCTAGTCAACGGTCCACGCCGTGACTTCCCGGTGCGGTCACCCATCGCTAGGGTTCCCGGCTCGCTTAACTTGATCACATTTCTTTGCTATTATTTTTTCTTTATTTTTCTTGTATTTTCTTTTCTTGTATTTCATTATTTTATGTCTTCTCACTCATATCGAAGTGTAGTTCTAGGCATCCCAGCTGTCCGGACAACACTGGTCACCGGAGCAGTAGAACGCACTACTGAACTTAGGGGTGTTACAATTCTCCCCCCCTTAAATAAATTTCGTCTCGAAATTTTACCTGGCATTAGCTCTGAACAGCTGTGGGTGCTGTCTCCTCATATCCTCTTCACGTTCCCAAGTAGCTTCCTGGCCTAAATGATGGTTCCACAGCACTTTAACCAGGTGTATCTGTTTGTTCCTCAGCTGCTTCACTCATATGCCAGAATTTTTATGGATTCTTCCTCATATGAGAGGTCTGGATTTACCTCAATCTCTTCAACTGATAGTACATGAGATGGGTCAGATCTGTACCTCCTTAACATGGACACATGGAAGACACTGTGTATCCTTGCTAGCTCTGGAGGTAATGCCAACCGATATGCCAAAGGACCCACTCTTTCCAGAACCTCATATGGTCCGATGAAACGAGGACTCAGTTTCCCCTTTCTGCCAAATCTCATAATCCTCTTCCAAGGAGAAACTTTGAGGAATACCTTATCACCCACTGCATAATCAATATCTCTTCTTTTCAGATCAACATAGGACTTCTGACCATCTGATGCAGCCTTAAGTCTATCTCTGATCAATCTGATCTTTTCCTCTGTCTGCTGAACAATTTCTGGCCCAATCATCTTCCTTTCACCTACTTCATCCCAACATAAGGGAGTTCTGCACTTTCTACCATACAAAGCTTCATATGGAGGCATCCCAATGCTTGGTAGTGCTGTTGTTATAAGCAAACTCAATCAAAGGCAAGTGTGTATCCCAACTACCTTCAAATTCAATCACACAAGCCCGTAGCATATCCTCCAATATCTGGATAACCCTTTCGCATCGCCATCCGTCTGGGTAGAATGATGTGCTGAAGTTCAATCTAGTTCCTAGGGCTTTCTGAAGACTACCCCAGAATCTAAAAGTGAACCTAGGATCTCTGTCAGATACAATTGATACTGGCACTCCATGCAATTTTACAATCTCATATATGTATAATCTGGCCAATCTTTCCAGGCTATAGTCCATACGAACTGGCAAAAAGTGAGTAGACTTGGTCAATCTGTCAACTATAACCCATACTGCATCATGACTACTCTGTGTCCTTGGAAGTCCTGTAACAAAATCCATAGTTATTCGTTCCCATTTCCACTCTGGTACTAACAAAGGATGTAACAAACCAGTTGGAACTTGATGTTCTGCCTTTACTTGCTGACAAGTTAGGCATTTGGAAACAAATTCAGCTATATCTCTCTTCATGCCCATCCACCAGTAATGCTCTTTCAGCCCTCTGTACATTTTAGTTCCACCAGGGTGCATAGAAAATGGAGACTCATGTGCTTCCTTCATAATGATCTGTCACAATTACACATCACTAGGAACGCACACTCTGCCCTGATGTAGCAATAAACCATCATCTCTCACAGAGAATTCAGGTTTCTTGCCCTGCTAGACTTCTTTCAGTAGCTTCTGATAATTTTCATCACTCGAGCAATGATTCGACCGATCAATCAACACTGGCTGTACATGCCATGCAACTACTGTTTGTCCCTCATCATCAATCTCTAAACTGGCATGCTGTGCTTTCAACTCATATACCATGGACATGGGAGAAACTCTGAGACTTGCCATAGTCTTGCGACTTAAGGCGTCAGCCACCACATTTGCTTTCCTTGGCTGATAGTCTATTAAGCAATCATAATCTTTAATGAGTTTTAACCATCTCCTCTGCCTCAAATTTAATTCCTTCTGGGTGCCCAAATACTTCAAGCTCTTGTGATCTGTGTAAATGTAACATTTCTCCCCATACAAATAGTGTCTCCAGATCTTCAGAGCAAAAACAATAGTTGCTAGCTCCAGATCATGTGTTGGGTAGTTCCTCTCATGCGGTTTCAGCTGGCGTGATACATAAGCAATAACATTTCGATCTTGCATCAGTACACAGCCTAGCCCATTGTGAGAAGCATCACTATAAACTGTGTATTCTTTACCCGGAGTAGGTAAAGTGAGAACTGGAGCTTCAGTTAAACACCTCTTCAACTCATCAAAACTTTGCTGGCATTTATCAGTCCACTGAAATTTTACATCTTTCCGAAGCAGCTTGGTCAGTGGAGAAGATAACATAGAAACCCCTTCACAAAGCGACGGTAATATCCAGCTAAACCCAGAAAACTGTGAATTTCTGTGATGTTCCTGGGCGGCTTCTAATTAAGGATAGCTTCTACCTTGCTGGAATCTACCTTGATCCCTTCAGCTGACACAACATGTCCCAAAAAGGAGATTTCTTTCAGCCAAAATTCACACTTCGACAATTTAGCGTATAGTTGTTTCTCCCTTAAAGTCTGCAGTACAATCCGCAGATGTCTGTCATGCTCCTCTGCATTCCTTGAATATATCAAAATGTCATCAATAAACACCACCACAAATTGATCAAGATATGGTATGAAGATAGTGTTCATCAGATCCATAGAAGCAGCTGGAGCATTTGTTAACCCGAATGGCATTACTAGAAACTCATAGTGGCCATATCGAGTTCTAAAAGCAGTTTTTGGAATACTCTGCTCTTGCACCTTCAACTGATAGTAACCAGATCGCAAATCAATTTTGGAGAATACAGCTGCACCCTTCAACTGATCAAACAGATCATCAATGCGAGGCAATGGATATCTGTTCTTTATTGTCACCTTATTCAACTGCCGGTAGTCAATGCATAAGCGGTGAGTACCATCCTTCTTCTTAATAAACAACACTGGTGCTCCCCAAGGTGACACACTAGGGCGGATGAAGCCCTTTTCAAGTAGTTCTTGCAATTGTATCTTTAACTCCTTCAACTCTGCTGGTGCCATTCTGTATGGCGTTATGGAGATTAGATCCACACCAGGCATAACATTAATTTCAAACTGCACTTCTCTTTCCTGAGGTAATCCTGGCAATTCATCAGGAAACACATCTGGAAAGTATGTACTGTAGGGATCTCCTTCAATGCTAGACTCCCCACTTGGGTGTCTACCACATGTGCTAAGTATGCTTCACACCCCTTTCTGATCATTTTTCTGGCTAGTGCAGTCGAAATGATGTTTGATGGCAATAACTGCCTTTCCCCATGTATTACCATCATCAGATCGAGGAAGGCCAAAAGTGACTGTCTTCAGCCTACAGTCAATCATGGCATGATGCCTAGCTAACCAATCCATGCCCAAGATGATATCATAATCTCTGAAGGACATTTCAATGAAATCAGACAGGAAAGTGTGTCCTTGGATCACCAAAGGACAATCTCTATACATTCTATTAACCCTGACCTCCTATCCTAGTGGACTTGTTACTAGCACCTCAAAGTCCATTTTTGTACATGGAACAGCAATGAAATCAATGATGCTAGCACTCACATAAGAATGGGTAGAGCCCAGATCAAATAACACAAACACATTTTTGTTAAAAGTTGAAAAGGTACCAGCCACAACATCAGATGTCTCGGCCTCTTCCCTCTGTCTCATTGCATACATTCTGATTGGAGCACTGTCTTGCTCTGATTGTTTCACTGTGCCTTGGCTGCCTGCTGGGCTACCTCTACCCATGCCTCTACCTCTGCTGGGTGGTTGTGAACTTCTAGTGATAGGGCTCTAAACTGACCCTTCTGCAGTAGTAGGAGGTGGTTCAACTTTGCGACTACTGGTGCAGTCCTTGGCAAAGTGTCCTGTGCCTCCACAGTTATAACAGGCTCCAATAGCCTTATAGCATATCCCACCATGATTTTTTCCACAAGTTTCACATTGGCGGGGAGGGTAGCAACTTCTGGTACTCTGTGACTGGATAGGGAGGTCTCTGTCCTGAATATCTTCCCTACCGCATTTCTTGCCACCTCCGCCATGTCCCCATAGTTCTTCCTCTTCCCAAGATGACCACCGAACTCGTTTCTCTTGACTTTCCTCTTTATCTGTCTTCTCTGATTTCTTTTTCTCAGGAGCAGTCTCAAACTCAATTCTTTCCAACTCTAGGGCTTGAGAAACAAGTTCAGAGAAGTTAGTGTGTTTGAAGCCGACTACTTGTACTCGACATCGGGCTTCAAGCCGCTCAAACCTCTTTGCATCTCTCCCTGTTGGTAGAGAGTAGACTCACTGCATAATGGCTAAGGCGGGAAAATTCCCTTTCATACTCAGCCACTGATCTGCCCCCCTGTTTCAAACTTAGGAACTCTTGCAGCTTCTGGTCTACATAAGCATCAGGGACATATTTCTATCTGAATTCCCTGAGAAAGTCATTCCATGTTAGCACTGGAGGTTCTACCAGACTATGGGGAATGGTTTTCTACCAATCATAAGCATCCCCCTGTAACAAAGACACTGAGTATTCAAATCTGAGCTCCTCTGTGCAATGCAGTTTCTTGAATACCCTATCCATCCTCTCTAACCACTGTTCAGCTTCTAGAGGATCTACTGTCCCCTTAAACTCTGTAGCCCTATATTTCATCAATTTATCATACTGCCTGGTAGGAGACTGTGGTTATACCACTGGTGTCTGTATTGGGACTTAAGTAGGTACATTGACAGCCATTTGTTGGAACATTGCAGCCATCTCGAGTGAATCGAGCAGAAATCGCAGATCGCAGGGTGGTGTTCTTTGAACCACTGACATTTTGTAGGCCTGGGGCATCTCCTTGCACCTCAGCCTCAATAGATTGATCGACTGAACGATCACCCTCTTCCATAGTCAATGTGAGGATTTTAGATCTCCTGAACCAATAACACAAGGAGAATTCCTCCCGTTAGTGCATATTTATAATGTAATGTACTGTATGTATCAAACAATGATATTGAGCAGTTGTACTATGAAGAAAGAACATTCAAGTAACATGTGAAAACATAATTTAAAAACTTTGCTCTGATACCACTAAAACATGTCACACCTTACCCCTCTGTAAGACATAACATGATCCCGTAGTATACCTAATAAATTACCAACTCCGTCTACTGATAACTCATTAAATACACTACAAGGGATTTTAAAAACTTTTCTTACTTCTTTTACAGTGGTGAGCACTATTTACAGGTGTTAAAAACCTTTTTGAACTGAAGTGATAGAACTAACACATTTTCATTATTTGGAGTTTCTGTAAAAATTTTGGCAGAGTGCCATCTGTATTTTGGATAAAACAGTTCTTCAGAAAACCTGTAAAAAAAGCACTTCAAATATATTTCCCAATCTCAACTCAAATCCACAACAATTTTTCAGTATTTTCAAAGGATGAGATAAAAGAAATATAATATAATTTTTACAAGCCAAAATAACTCATAATTATTTTACAACTTCAATGTACAATTTTTATTTACAACTGCTCAAAACTAACAACAATATGTACATAAAGTGAACATACATTATATTACAAAATACAAAATATTGGTATACTCATTATACCCGGTAGTCTCTCGCTGGAGATACTAGCAGCCTAGTCTCACGCTCTGCTGTCTGTCACTGCGATAAAGAATAAAGCTATCGCTGAGACAATGTCTCAGTGGTGCACAACATTAACCAAATACAATTTAAATCACAATTCATAATTCACATAAATAGTGGATACTTAAAACCATAGTTAATTTCAAGACAATAATTGTCAACCAGAATTTAAACTCCATTTCTCAATATCACAATAAATTTCAATAAGTCAGATCATGGTTGAATTCAAAAGACAGTATATGTCAATAAGAGTATAAATTCATTTCACAATCTCACAATACATATCAATAAATCACACACAGCTTTAATCATGTTCCCAAGTTCAATTCATCCCAAAAGCCGATGGCTAATGAGGTTTTCAATTCATCCCAAAAGTTAATGACTAATGTGGAATAATATAGCTAGCTAGCAAAAATATGAGTACTCATTCTATTCGTCCTCAACAGGCACACACCTCAACACTTCAGCCAGAGAGGGAATTCAATTCATCCCACTAGACAAGCTAGCGAGGAATACAATCAATGTACATGATAGTTGTGGTTTCAAACCAATTACAGTGCTTTTCAATCAATAAGTATCCATCAAATATCATTCAAACCATTTTTCACAATTTCACAACTTAAAACAATAATATGCAAATAGTCATAATTTATTTCAATTGAAAATAATTCAAAAGAAATAGTTGTTGTGCACAAACCTCTGATAACTGTCTCTCGGTCGGGACTCGGTGTTTCCTTCCCTTTTTTTGAGTCTTTGGTAACTGAGAAACACAATTTGAAGTGTTTCAGTACTAAATTAAACTGTCTCTAACGATAATGTTCGATAAGTAATTCACTGAAGGCTATTATTTGCTCAATCACCTAATATACCGACCCTCGATGCGTTTTAGGTAAATTAGGTTTTAGTGTCATTAATATGTCACATTCGATAGGGTTTTAGGGTTGGTACGTTTTACCAAACTCATTTCCTTGTTTAGTGCATTTTAATGCAAATTGCTGGATTCCGGGATACTAGTTTGACCTAGCCGGACGACCTAGTTCCCTCGGTTTTCGGGTTTCAGTCAAAACTACAAACTTGTAGATCTATGTCTTATGGAATGCGGGGAAAAATTTTAGGTCAATCCGTGTTAAGTAGTCCAAGTTATGGTCATTATACTATTGCTGGTCAAATGGCATCAAATTAGGTCAATTTTAGGTCAATTTGGTCAACTTTCGTTCGGCCAGTTTTTGGACCCGAACTTGTGCAAGCTGTTTGACTTGTTTATGGTCATTTCTGGGCTTTAGTGTCTTCATAAGACTTGTAGGTATGGGTCTTAACTATTCATGGTTAAAATTTCAGGTCAATTGGACCTGTTTTGAGTGAGTTATGGCCTAAGCACTAACTGCTGCCCAATTGGTCAGTTTTCAGGTTTCACTTGCACTTAATCCGAATCGGTCATTTTTCATGTCACCTTGCAAGCAGAATTTTGGTATGCTTTCTCAATGGAAAATGGCACATTTTGTGCCTAGTTTCACCTCCAATTGGTCTCATACCAATTGAGGTTACACATTTAAAGTTATAGGCTAAAATACATACTGCCCTTAATTACCTTGCTTAAACATACCTCAATTACACACTTACATTACTATATGTCCACTTCCCTTACCAATTCTGTTTTGGTTCATTACCAAAACCATATTCCACTTTACATTAACATCACTTTGGGCAGATTACAAAAATCCTTAATACACCAATTAAAACTCACATTTACAAAGTCTAAGTACAATCACATATACACCTAACATTACAAATTCTTACATACACTTTACACAATCACTCTATATACATATCCATCAATCCTCAATGTCAATATTCTGCCAATACCTTCATGAACACATACATTTATCCAAGAGTTCCAAGGCTGCCGAAAATGTTCCTCAATACCAAAGTATCATACAATTCATCAATTTCCATTCCAAGTGCAAAATTCACCATATACATATGGAATAATTTACTAGGACATTAAATCACCATAACCAACATAATTTCTCATCAAATATATGCACAAATATTTCATCAAATACATAACTCCATGGCTGTCCAAAATGGACATCTCAATAACTCTTCAAACTTGAAAATTTTCTTCACAAAACCAACACCCATAACATGAACACAAAGTTTAACAAAGCAATCTTCCAAAATACAAACTTACCTTATGGTTGGAACTTGCCAAACCTTGATTAAACTTCTTGATTTTGGTATCAAGCTCTTCCTTATGATGTGTAGACAATCTTTAATGAAGGAACGTAAGTGTTTAGAAGTGAAGTGAGGGGTTAGATGAAGCTTAAAGAAAATGGCAATGGAGGTTTATCCTTCTCTTCAATTCGGCATGGATGAGGAACCTTGAAGAAATGAGTTTGTAGATTGTATATTAGGTATACACCTGCCCCATTTAACTCTTAGTCTATTCATTAGTGGCCCACTCACACAAATAATCATATTATAAGTTAAATTCCCACTTATTCCACATTAAACCCTTAATTCTCACTATTTACTTTAGGTACCACCAAATTAATTTTTCATTTTATTTTCTAAGTGTAATATCATTTATTTTTAATGGACATTTAGGTCAAAAGACAATTCAGAGTGTCAAATGACCATAATGCCCCTGTTCGGGTTGCATTCCCAATTTTTCGGTAACACCGGGTTTTGTCTGTTTTTCGATTTCTCACTTTTCTTTGTACTAATTATTTAATTTTTCTTTGATCTTTCTAATGAGATTTATTCTTCAATAAGGGTCTATTTAAGTCCTAAAAATGTTTTCCAGGGTTCCCCGCAGTCCAAGGCTAGTCAACGGTCTACGCCGTGACTTCCCGGTGTGATCACCCATTGCTAGGGTTCCCGGCTCGCTTAACTTGATCACATTTCTTTGCTATTATTTTTCCTTTGTTTTTCTTGTATTTTATTTTCTTGTATTTCATTATTTTATGTCTTCTCACTCATATCGAAGTATAGTTTTAGGCATCCCAGCTGTCCGAACAACACTGGTCACCGGAGCAGTAGAACGCACTACCGAACTTAGGGGTGTTACACTTAGGGATTATAGAGTTTGCCAAATTAGTGGAAGCTGCACTGAAGGTTGAAAAAGTTAGAATGAATGAGCAGAACAGAAGGGACAAACAACAGAAAAGAGGTCAGGGTCAGACTGGTACATCTTCTGCCCCTAGTAAGAAATTCAGAGGTTCGCCTACTCAGAGTTTCAGTAGAGCACCAAGTCAGGGTCAGTCACAGAGGCCCAAATCTCATTTTGCACCAAGGAGAGGCCAGTCCACCCCTTCAATGGCTAGCTCTCCAGGAACAGGGTACAAGGGACCAGCCCAACAGTATCTGTTGCTTGCCCATATTGCCAAAAATGGCATAAGGGTGAATGTTGGAGGATGATAGGTGCTTGTTTACGGTGTGGATCTATAGACCACCTAGTCCGAGATTGTCCACGAAGAACTGCTACATCCACTCCGGTATCAACTGATAGGCCTGCCCCTCCAGCTCCAAGGGGTAGAAGGCCAGGTAAGGCTGAGGCAGCCGATACTTCACAGAAACCTGTATCAGAATATGTGGAGAGAGCAGAAGGCAGAAAACTAGCCAGAGCCTATGCTATATGGGCATAGGAGGAACAGGAAGCTCCAGATGTCATTAAGGGTACGTTCCTCCTTTATAATACTTCTGTGCATGCATTAATGGATCCTGGATCTACTCATTCATATATTTGTATCAAGCTGCCCGTAGAAAAGGGAATACCAGTGGGGGAAAGTGACCAAGACATCCTGGTCACAAATCCGCTAGGCCACAGTGTGGTAGTAAACAAGGTGTATAAGGGCTGTCCATTGAAGATTCAAGGGAAAGAGTTCTGAGCAGACTTAATCGAACTGCCTTTCCATGAGTTTGATGTGATTTTGGGAATGGACTTGTTATCCCATCATCAGGCAATAGTAGATTGTAAATTGAAGAGAATCTCTCTGAAAACTACTGAGAACGAAGAAATAATAGTAGTGGGTGAAAGGACAGATTTCTTGTCCAATGTTATCTCAGCTACAATTGTAAGGAGATGGCTGAGAAAAGGGTGTGAAGCCTATCTGGCACACGTGGTTGACACTAGGTAGGGTAAACTTAACTTGTCTAACATACCCACAGTAAGGGATTTCTCGGAGGTATTTCCTAAGGAATTGCCTAGTTTACCACCAGAAAGGGAAGTTGAATTTGCTATTGAGATTATGCTGGGTACAACTCCAATTTCAATTGCTCCATATAGGATGGCACCTGCTGAATTGAAAGAGTTAAAAATCCAGCTGCAAGAATTACTAGACAAGGGGTTCATACGCCCCATTGTGTCACCTTGGGGAGCTCCGGTACTGTTTATAAAGAAGAAAGATGGGACACTGAGGTTATGTGTTGACTACCGGCAGTTAAACAGAGTAATAGTGAAGAACAAGTATCCATTGCCTAGAATTGACGATCTGTTTGATCAGTTGAAGGGAGCCGGTGTGTTTTCTAAGATTGATCTCTAATCAGGGTATCATCAGCTAAGGGTTAAGGATGCAGATGCACCTAAGACTGCATTTAGAACCCGGTATGGGCATTATGAATTCCTGGTGATGCCATTTGGGTTAACAAACGCTCCAGCAGCATTCATGGACCTTATCAATCGTATCTTCCATCCATATTTAGATCAGTTTATAGTGGTCTTCATTGATGACATCCTGGTGTATTCCAAGGATAAAGCAGAACATGATAAGCATTTGAGAATTGTTCTGCAGACTCTAAAAAAGAAGAAATTGTATGCTAAATTGTCCAATTGTGAGTTCTAGGTGAATGAGATTGCATTCCTTGGACATGTAGTATCAGCTGAAGGGATTAGAGTGGATCCCAAGAAGATTGAAGCAGTGATGGAATGGAAGCCTCTCAGAAATACAACTGAGATCAGAAGTTTCATGGGGTTAGCTGGATATTATAGAAGATTTGTAAAGGGATTTTCCCTGATAGCTGCTCCAATGACCAAATGACTACACAAGAATATGAAATTTGACTGGAATGACAAGTGTCAAGCCAGTTTTGATAGGCTGAAGGCTATGTTGACAGAGGCACCAGTGTTAACACAACCAATGTCTGGAAAAGACTTTGTAGTCTACAGTGATGCCTCACACAATGGGTTAGGGTGTGTACTCATGCAAGAAGGGAAAGTGGTCGCATATGCTTCCAGGTAGTTAAGGCCACATGAAAAGAATTACCTTACTCATGATTTAGAGTTAGCAGCAATTATCTTCGCATTGAAGATATGGATATAACACCCCTAACCCGTCTACAGTATAGCCGAGCAAGGCGTGCTACACGGCGTGCCGAAACACCTAGTCTGTGATTATTTCATTTACTGAACTCAATTTGATTTTAAGAAGTATTTTATGTAATATTCATATCATGCTGATACTATTGTCAAACTTTGATAAAATCAGTGTTTCAAGATTGGTAATAAAAATTTGGCAAGGTGCCGTCTATATTTAGGACAAACTGTCTTTCCAAACCTGTTGAAAACAGTTTAATAGGATGATATCAAAATCTCAAATATTTCACAGTCTCTATTTCTCAGTAAAGTCAATAGACTTTTATAGTCATTAAACAGTTCCATAATACAGTCCATAATAATTTAAATATATATAGAAAATCTCCATGTCTTTTAATATGTACAAAATATTACAAACTTTAGAGCTTTCATAACATTACAAAATACAGGGCTAAATTTCAAATACACAACAAAAGTACAAAATACAAGATATCCTAAGTCCTACCATGTATGCAATGCAGTGCAGATGACTCTGGACTCCTGTGCAGATCTGATGTCTCACCCGGTCATAGGTCTGCTGGGCTCCCCAACTATATCTCCAATACCTACACGTTACAAAAGCAACGCGCTAAGCAATTTTTCTTAGTGGTGCCAAATATAAAGAAATATACACTAAAATAAAGTAAATAAAGTGTTTGCAAATTTTTGGTTGTGCTGTATGTCAGTAGACTGGATTTAGGTATTTGAATTTAATAATACTTGAATTACTGCCCGTGTAGCCTATATACTGATCAGACTGGATAAACGGATATACTGGCACTGGGTACCTAGTACCTCGGGCCGTCATACCATCGGTCACAAAGTGTGTAACACCCCCGTTTGCATAGCCTAGTAGATTTCACTGTTCCGGTAACCGGTGTCTGTCCAGACAATTAAGAGGATTAGAACCACACTTAAGACAACTAGAGAAACCATAAACACAAATAATTAGTAATATTCAATTAGTTAAGTATAAATAAGAAAAACAGAACATAAGAAATTAAACGAGCCAAGAGTCACAGCGATGGGTGACCTCCTCGGGAACGACTACGAAGTCATTTTAAACTCAAATTTCGAAACGTAAAATGTGACGCTACAGTCCTTAGGACCATTATCAACACAGTGGAAAAGAGAAAATCACGAAAAAGAACTGTTAAACCAGTCAAATAATTAGGTCAGGGAGCCAGAAGAAATATGAAATTATTTGCAAACTCGGATGAACCGGTGAGGGGCAATTTGGTCAATTGACCCCGATAGCTGACTCCTTACCTAACTGTCAAATAAAATCGGAGAAAAGAAAATTTCGGGATCGAGAATTAAATTAAAGAACTAATAGAAAAATATAAAAAAAAAGAGGAAAATGAAAAAGTAAAAAGGTGATGACATCATGCATGACATCATGCATGATGCCATAAAAAAATTTATTTATTTATTTATTAAATTAGATTTTGTGGTCTTCCATAAGCCAAATTTATTAAAGAAAAGAAAAGAAAAAAAAAATTTAGAAAGCTCTCTTCTTCCTATTCTTGCCGCCCCACTTTCTCCATAAATCTCCATGAAAATTTCTCCATTAAAGCTTGCACTCAAGCTTTAATTTCTCCACTTAATCTTAATAACTCCCCTAAAAACCTTACTAGAGTTTGCAATCTCAACTTAAGAACAAGAAAGAAAGAAGAAAGGAGGAGAAAAATTGAAGATTTGGTATTAAAGTTGAGGTAAGTGTATCAATTTAAAAGTTGAGATTTGATTGTTGTGTTTTGGTTTGAATTAGCTTGTAATATGTTTAAAATGAAAAGAAAACGATTGTGAGGACCATTACTGAAATTTCGGCCTAGTTGAAGGGAGTATGATTTTGTATGGTTTGATGGATTTAAATGAGTTTATGGACCTCCATTAGTTGATTGATTATGGTTGATAGCTTTGAATTTAGTTAATTGCAACAATTAAGTGAGTTAGGGTTTTGGGACTTAGGGTTTGTGAACTAAAAATGTAAGAAATGAGTAAATGGCATCTTTGACCTATTGTGAAGTGAAATAATGGTCAATTATGACCAAATGAGTTGTGTGGGAATGGTAGGAAATTAAGTTAAATTCGGAGGTTGTATTTGAAGGACCAAAACTGAAATTTTAATAGTCCAATTGATATGGTACCAATTGGGGATGAAAATAGACATAAAATGACACAATTTTCATTTAGGAACCATGCCCAAAAAGTGACAAAAACTTAGTGAACCAATTGACCAAAGTTGAATAAGAGCAGTCTGCCACTGTACAAACTGACCAAATAAATAGTGTTTGTTCATTTGGTCATAACTCGAGCTAGGCTTGTCAGAATAACCTGACATTTTACCAGAGATTAGATGAGATATAGACCTAAAACTTTCATGAAGAACATAAGTCCAAATTCTGCCAGCATCCAAGCCATTTGGCTACCCCAAGTTGGTGACTCAAATCTGCCAGCACTAAAATTACCCAGAAAATCAGGGTTGTTTTCCGTCCGGCAACCCTGGTTCAAATGGCCATAACTTGAGCTACAAAACTCCAATTGAGGTGATCCAAAAATGAGAATAAACTTAAGATATTGAGGAACATTTTCTATGAAGGAAGTTTTGTCAAATTCTAACAGTAAAATTACCAATGGAACAGTGCAACTTAGAGCACCAAAACTGAAAATTTGACAATTTGGCCAAAAGGATTTAAGCTTTGAGAAAATGACCAAAACCAATAAATTTAATGACCAAAATGTGGTATGTGGGTGAAGTTGGAGTTCCCATACCTATTAAGCCTTAAAAAGTCAACAATTTGACTTGAATAGTGTAATGAATAGTAACCCGAAACACAAAAACTTTGAGAACGTCGAAATTAGCACATTAAAGCTAGGCAAAAATGAAGTGAAATTTATTTTTGGATTTATACTATGTTATGGTACTGAAATAGAGTGAAATTGTGTGTTTCAGCTGAAAAAGACTTGGAAGCTCTGAGAGACTGAGTCAAGGTGTCACGACCCAACCTATGGGCCGGACCGGCACTAGGACCTGGGCCAGCCTAAAGCCCCCGAGGCCCGTAGTAAGCCTAACTGTTCATTAACCCAACTCTAAGGCCCATTTGGGCCCAATTTCAAGAAAACAAGCGACAGATGCGACCATAAAATGGACTTACCAACGGGGAGTTTTCGACTCACCCGACCTGTAAACACAATATATAGTCAATTGGGGAGCTCAGCTCACCCTCCACATACTCATCAACATAATAATAAATGGGAGCTCAGCTCCCTCATCCAATCCATCCATCATGCATAGCATATTAAGTTTACAGGTCCCAAAATAATAATTTAGTTTACAGACCCAAATCAAATAAAGATTTCTAACACATGCGGAAATTCTAAGATTTTACCAGTTTACACAAACATTAATAATCGACCTGCGATGGAGAAAGCAGGTTAACCTCAAAAAATATCCTCCTGTGGCCTGTAAAATTTTTTGAACAGGAGTGAGCGTTCGACTCAGAGAGTAAAATATCAATTTTAACCATAATCTCTATAACTATCTAAATCTAATGCACCCTGTAGAGTGAAATGCAACATCCACATCATTTTCACATCATAACATCAAAAAGGTAATTTGGAGCACTCACGCACCCTGTAACATCAATCATAATATATGGGAGCTGATCCCCTATCTGACTCTCTTAAATCCAACTGGTGCCGTGAAGAACTCATTTCGGACTTCCACTTAAATACCAAATCGGGGTCCCAATAAGAACTCAAGCCGTGTCTACCCGAAGGACCGGTCCCAGAAGAACTCAAGCCGTGTCTACCCGTCCTATCCATAGTCTACACCACATCACACGCACACTGCTACAAATTACCACAACAACATACATGGCACTTTAACATTTATCAATGCATCATAAATCGTGCCTAGAGTTTAACTACATAAATATATGCATATAAGTGATGCATGGGCATGCTGAACATATAATAATATCGAAATTACAATTAAAATTAATATTTTACTCACAGACTTGACGACAATCACTGTGGCGGCTGGGCGGAGGAAGAAGGCTGTCCCGGCTCACCTGACAATTGTATTACAATCATTTAATGAATTTTGACTCAATACAAACAAAGAAAAAGACCAATACGTCCTAAGTCGTGCCGAAAATCCGGCAGAGTCTCCCCTACACCTAGGACCTACCCAACCTGCAAAAGGGTTCAAAACACACTTCTATACTCACAATCCATATATCCACAGTTCAATCATATCACACAGCCCCTCCTGGGCCCATCAAATCAGTCATCCATTACAATACGCAAAATTTCAATTTAGTCCTCCTTATTGATCATTTTTGCAAAAATTGTCCAAACAAGCTCTAAAAATTATAAAACTTTGCCCCGCAGTCCTTAGCAATATTACTAAGCTATTGCAAAAAGAATCGTAATTTTCCAAGCTGCCACGAATATTTTATGGATTTTTAATCCTATTTAAGCACTAGAAAATTACGAAAAAGCAAGGTTCGGGTTTACCTTTGCTGATTCCGACTTTGGGAACGCGCTCGGGACGTCTGACAATGGGGGGCTAGCCAAAACCTTGGTCCAATTCGGAGACTTTTCCGGTAACGGGTCTGTCTGGCCCAAAATTTGTAGACCCGGTCAACTGTCGAATTTCCGCGAATCGAGGATACCTACACGAAGCCCATAACACGGGGGTTAGTACATAAATTTTTCAGAATTTTCTAAGCTCATTAAATGCTCGGAAAAACACTGCAAAGTTCCGTGGGACCCACCGAAAAACGGTGTCGGAAAAATTCGAAATTTTTGTCGTTGCGAAGGTCTCGACGAATGGAGCTTGCTGGTGGCCTCGGTTTTCTCGTGGGATTCACGGTTTTCGAGAAATCTAGCGGACACAAGACCCGGTCCAATTGGTGGCCGGATCGGCCGGATTTGGCCGGGGAAGTCGAAGCGGCGCGCGCGCGCAGGGGGGCGTTTCGCGCTCGCTTTTCCGTCCGTTTGGGCGGCGGCCGGCCGGTTGGGAGGGCGGCGCGCCTCGGCCGGGTGGCGGTGGCTGGCCGGCGGGTGGTGTGAGGAGAGAAACGAGAGAGAAAAGGGAGAGGGACGACGGGCGCGGGGAAGAAAAAGGGAAGAAGGAAAAGGCCGGTCCGATTCGACCAGTCCGATCCGGTCCTGTTCGATTCGGCCGGTTCGATTCAGAATACAAAATTTTAAATTTTTTACTCTGCCTCGGGACCGAAAACGAGGTCCAAAAATTCCGAAAAAATTCCAGAAAACTCAGAAAAATACGTAGACTCCAAATATATTTTTAGTTTTGCCACGTGGTCTTTAAATTAATTTTTAAAAATCATAAAAGTTTATATTTTCGGAAAATCGAACCCGATTTTTAAAATCCGAAAAATCTCAAAAAATTCCTAAAATTTAAATAAAATTAAAATACCAAAAATGCTCATAAATTTAAAATTTTTGGAGTGTTATATTCTTCCCCCCTTACAGAAAATTCGTCCTCGAATTTTACACAAGGCAGAATAAAGCACATGATTATACATTGAACAGATAAGGGTACTTGCTACGCATGTCCCGTTTCTGACTCCCAGGTGCACTCTTCCACTGACTGGCTCCTCCACAAAACCTTAACCATAGGGATCTGTTTGGATCTTAGTTGTCTTACTTGGTAGTCCACTATGGCTACAGGTTGTTCCTCAAATGTCAAGTTCTCTTTTAGCTCTATCACATCCGGCTGCAGTACATGAGAAGGATCGGGAATGTATTTCCTGAGCATGGAGATGTGAAACACGGGATGAACGTGAGAAAGGTTGGGTGGTAGCTCCAACCGGTAGGCAATTGCTCCAACTCTATCAGTAACCTCAAACGGTCCAATATACCGAGGTGCCAACTTGCCCTTCTTTCCAAATCTCATGACTCCCTTCATTGGAGAAACCTTGAAGAATACATAGTCGCCCACTGCAAACTCCACATCCCTCCGTCTGGGGTCTGCATAACTCTTCTGTCTACTGAAAGCTGTCCTCAGTCGTTCCCTGATTAAAGGAACTACCTCTGAAGTGTACTGCACTAGGTCTACATCATGAACCTTCGCTTCCCCCATTTATGTCCAACACAGAGGAGACCTACACTTTCTTCCATATAATGCCTCATAGGGTGCCATCCCTATGCTGGAGTGGTAACTGTTGTTGTAGGCAAACTCCACCAAAGCTAGCTGCTCATCCCATTGACCTCCAAAATCCAAGACACTCATGCGAAGCATGTCTTCCAGTGTTTGGATTGTCCTTTCGATTTGTCTGCATGCGAGGGTGGAAAGCCGCATCAAGTTCAATCGTGTGCCAAGTGCCTCTGCAACTTTCTCCAAAACCGAGAAGTGGCGGGGCCCTCTGTCGAGATATTATGGAAGCGGAACTCCATGCAATCGATTATTTCTCGAATGTAGAGCCGGGCATCTTGTGCCACAGTATGTAGTCTTTCTGAGCAGAAGTGAGCTGATTTGGTCAAGCGGTCTACAATTACCCATATCGAATCATATCCTCGCGTGGTACGAGGCAACCCAGTCACAAAATCCATAGTGATCATTTCCCACTTCCATTCTGGGATAGGGAGCTCTTGCAGCTTCCCTGACGGTCTCTGGTGTTCAAACTTCACCTTCTGACAAGTCAAGCACTTGGACACAAAGTCTGCTATGTCTCTCTTCATACCATTCCACCAGTAGCTATCTTTCACATCATGGTACATCTTGGTAGAACCTGGGTGGACACTGTACAGTGTGTAGTGTGCCTCTCGCATGATTTCATTCCTGAGGTTGTCCACATCGGGCACACATATCCTAGAACCTTGTACTAGGGCGCCATCATTGGCAAATCCAAACTCACCACCTTCACCTTGCTATACTCTCTCTATGATCTTCATCAATTGTTGGTCTCTCTGCTGGGAAACTCTAACTCTGTCCCTCAAGTCTGGCCTCACTGAAAAGTGAGCCAACAATACCCCCTCATCTGAAAGATCTAGGATTAAACCTTGATCCATCAACTCATCTACCTCCTGAATCAATGGTCTCTTCTCTACTGAAATATGCACCAAACTGCCAGAAGATTTTCTGCTCAAGGCATCTGCCACAACATTGGCCTTTCCAAGGTGGTACTGGATGGTGCAATCATAGTCTTTCAGAAGCTCCATCCATCTCCTCTGTCTCAAGTTTAAATCCCTCTGTTGGAAGATGTACTTCAAGCTCTTGTGGTCGGTGTATATCTCGCACACTTCACCATACAGATAGTGTCTCCAGATCTTTAGTGCAAAGATTACAGCCGCCATTTCCAAATCATGGGTGGGGTAGTTCTGCTCATGCCTCTTCAGCTGCCTTGAAGCATAAGCCACTACCTTTCCATTCTGCATCAAGACACACCCTAGGCCAACTCTGGAGGCGTCACAATACACGGTGTATCCTTCACCACTCACAGGTAGTGTCAACACAGGGGCAGTGGTTAGACACTCCTTAAGCTTCTGGAAACTCACCTCACGTTCATTTGTCCAAATGAATGGAACATTCTTCCTGGTCAACTTAGTTAGGGGAGCCGCTATCCTGGAGAAATCTTGTACAAAACGCCTATAGTAGCCAGCTAAACCCAGAAAACTTCGCACCTCAGTGACTGTTGTAGGCCTAAGCCAATCAGTTACAGCTTCAATTTTCTTGGGATCCACTTGAATGCCGTCACTAGAAACCACGTGTCCCAAGAATGAGATGCTTTCTAGCCAAAATTCACATTTTGAAAATTTGGCATATAGCTGGTGCTCCCTCAACGTCTGCAACACCATCCTCAAGTGCCACACGTGTTCTTCCTCGGTCCGAGAGTACACCAGAATGTCATCTATGAATACGATGACAAAACGGTCCAAAAATGGCTTGAACACCCTGTTCATCAAGTCCATGAAGGCTGCTGGTGCATTAGTGAGTCCAAAAGACATCACCAAGAACTCATAATGACCATATCTTGTCCTGAAAGCCATTTTGGACACGTCCTCATTCCTGATTCTCAACTGATGGTAGCCTGATCGCAAGTCTACCTTGGAAAAGAATCTAGCTCCTTGGAGCTTATCAAACAGATCATCGATCCAAGGAAGTGGATACTTGTTCTTCACTGTCACCTTGTTCAGCTGTCTGTAGTCGATACACAACCTCAATGACCCATCCTTCTTTCTCACAAATAAAACAGGAGCGCCCCAAGGTGAAGTGCTCGGACGTATAAAACCCTTGTCCAAAAGCTCCTGTAGTTGTTCCTTCAGCTCTTTCAATTCTGCTGGTGCCATCCTGTAAGGTGGCATCGATATGGGGTTTGTACCCGACACAACATCAATGCAAAACTCTATTTCCCTTCCTGGTGGCAACCCTGGAAGCTCCTCAGGGAAGACATCCATGAATTCTCTGACAACAGGAACATTTTCCATGCTGACACCTTCTACAGATGTATCTCTCACTAATGCCAAATACCCTTGGCATCCACGCCTCAACATTTTTCTAGCACTAATTGCTGACACCAAATTATATGGAGCCACGCTCCTGTCACCGTCAAAGCTAAACTCTTCCACACCAGGTATGTGGAAATACACCTTTTTGTTCCTGCAGTCTAAAGTGGCATAGTGAGTTGTGACCAATCCATCCCGAGGATTACATCAAAATCCATTCTTGGTAGAGGAACCAAGTCTGTGGGAGGATCTTTCCATCCACTACTCTTTGGGCTACAGAAAAACCATGTCTACATCTATGTTGTCACTAAGTGGGGTAGCTACTGACAAAGGGCACTCTAAAGTTGTAGGGTTTCTACCCAACCTCATGGCAAACACAGGGGAGACAAATGAGTGCGTAGCACCCGGATCTATCAAAACACGAGCCTCATAAGAATGGACTGAAGAATACACCTGGCGCATTTGAAGCTTGAGCATCCCGGTGGGTCGGGGTGAAAACTCGAACTTGACACCTACCGAGTGGCGTAACCACGTCGACTTCTACCTCTGATCGCCTCCAAATCCACGTCCCCCTTGTCCTCGGCCTGTTGTACGAATCGATCACTGCCATGTTGGAAGTACCGGATACAATCAAGCGAGGAACATTTGCAATGAACCACTGTGACCCCATCGTGGCTCGATGAACACGGGGCATTCCCTAGCAAAGTGACCTGGTTGGCCACACCTGAAGCATACTCCTGAACCCATCAAACAAGGTCCTGAATGTCCTCTTCCACACTGTGCACAAGGTGCCAAAGAGGATCTGAACTGAGCGAATCGCTGCAGTACTGAGCTGTACCCTTCTTTGGATCCGTACTCACAGACCCTCGGGATTTGTGTCTAAAACCACTCCTCTTATTCTGCTTCTTCCTCTGTAAGTAGTTTGGCCACCACTATCCGTAGTACCCATGTGGGAACACACGAAGAACCCTCCGCTCTGTTTTCTTTACTCTACCATCGTCATCCACAAGATAGCTAATCTCAATCATGCAGCTCGATCAACCACCACATCAAAAGATCGACGATATCATGGCGTGTTCGCATACCTCCTGTCAAGCCCCTTTAGGAATCTTTTCACCTTCATAGTCTCTGTAGATACTGCTGTAGGGGCATATCTGCTCAATTCCAGAAATTCTGTAGCATATTCATCTACAGACCTGCCATTCTGTTTTAAGGCCTCAAAGGCCCACTGCTTCTGATCTCTGAAGCTTTCTGGCACAAACCGATTGATAAAAAGTTCCACAAACTGAGCCCATGTCAAGCCCTCCATCCGGGGTAACACGTAGTCATTCATCCATTGTCTAGGCATAGGCCCCATGACATGCTGCATACACTCTATCAATCTTCTATCAGTCAGCTGTAATTATGTTCCTGCCTGTCTGCAGGAATCCAAAAACCGATATGCATCGTCTGACACATCATAAGTACCAGGCACTAACTTCTTAAAATTTATGATCTGTTTGTAAGATTCCTCTCTTGGTGCGGTGGACTGCTGCTGCTGTGGAGGGTGGACCATGTACTGCGCCATCATATCGATGGTTCTCTGCAGACCAGCTAGAGTAGCTGCCATGGGGTCCATGGGACCCTGTGCCATGAAAGACGGTTCCTGAACTGTGGGTAGCTGCTCTTCTACTTGAGCAGCTCTAGGCCTCCTACCCCGCCTCCTCGTGGCGGCGCCTCATCTGTCTTGACACCTCGTCGAGCACATCCGCTCGTGCGATGGCGGCTCTCACCTTATACGCATTTTCCTGAAATTCAGCAGCATTAGCCCACAAAATTCAAAACTACTCATTACACAGCTTTATAGACTCATATTTATACATAACATATGGAGCAGAAACTAGAAGCAAAGATGACAATGCAAGACGAATGTGGACCCTATATTTCCGCATGTGACTCCTAGTAGACTCTTCCCAACACTTTAGAAAACATTCCCTAAGAATCTGGAGCCTAAGCTCTGATACCACATTTGTCACGACCCAAACTATGGACCAGACCGGCACTAGGACCTGGGCCAGCCTAAAGCCCCCGAGGCCCGTAGTAAGCCTAACTGTTCATTAACCCAACTCTAAGGCCCATTTGGGCCCAATTTCAAGAAAACAAACGGACAGAGTTCGGCCATAAAATAGACTTACCAACGGGGAGTTTTAGACTCACCCGACCTGTAAACACAATATATAGTCAATTGGGGAGCTCAGCTCACCCTCCACATACTCATCAACATAATAATAAATGGGAGCTCAGCTCCCTCATCCAATCCATCCATCATGCATAGCATATTAAGTTTACAGGTCCCAAAATAATAATTTAGTTTACAGACCCAAATCAAATAAACATTTCTAACACATGCGGAAATTCTAAGATTTTACCAGTTTACACAAACATTAATAATCGACCTGCGAGGGAGAAAGCAGGTTAATCTCAAAAAATATCCTCCTGTGGCCTGTAAAAATTTTTGAACAGGAGTGAGCGTTCGACTCAGAGAGTAAAATATCAATTTTAACCATAATCTCTATAACTATCTAAATCTAATGCACCCTGTAGAGTGAAATGCAACATCCACATCATTTTCACATCATAACATCAAAAAGGTAATTTGGAGCACTTACGCACCCTATAACATCAATCATAATATATGGGGGCTGATCCCCTATACAGCTCTCTTAAATCCAACCTGGTGCCAGCGAAGAACTCAGCTCGGACTTCCACTTAAATACCAAATCGGGGTCCCAGCGAAGAACTCAAGCCGTGTCTACCCCGAAGGACCGGGTCCCAGCGAAGAACTCAAGCCGTGTCTACCCGTCCTATCCATAGTCCACACCACATCACACGCACGCCAACGCACGCACACTGCTCCAAATTACCACAACAACATACATGGCACTTTAACATTTATCAATGCATCATAAATCGTGCCTAGAGTTTAACTACATAAATATATGCATATAAGTGATGCATGGGCATGCTGAACATATAATAATATCGAAATTACAATTAAAATTAATATTTTACTCACAGACTTGACGACAATCACTGTGGCGGCTGGGCGGAGGAAGAAGGCTGTCCCGGCTCACCTGACAATTTTATTACAATCATTTAATGAATTTTGACTCAATACAAACAAAGAAAAAGACCAATACGTCCTAAGTCGTGCCGAAAATCCGGCAGAGTCTCCCCTACACCTAGGACCTACCCAACCGCCGGTCGAAAACCCATTTGGGCGGCGTCCGTGCCGGGAGGGTCAGGCGGCCGGCCGGTGAGTGGGCATGTGGTGGCCGTGGTGGGTGTTGGGAGGAGAGAGAAACGAGAGAGAAAAGGGAGAGGGACGACGCGCGTGGGGAAGAAAAAGGGAAGAATGAAAAAGGCCGGTCCGATTCGACCGGTCCGATCCGGTCCGGTTCGATTCGGCCGGTTCGATTCAGAATACAAAATTTTGAATTTTTTACTCTGCATCGGGACCGAAAACAAGGTCCAAAAATTCCAAAAAAATTCCAGAAAACTCAGAAAAATACGTAGACTCCAAATATATTTTTAGTTTTGCCACGTGGTCTTTAAATTAATTTTTAAAAATCATCAAAGTTTATATTTTCGGAAAATCGAACCCGATTTTTAAAATCCGAAAAATCTCAAAAAATTCCTAAAATTTAAATAAAATTAAAATACCAAAAATGCTCATAAATTTAAAATTTTTGGGGTGTTACACAAGGTCTAGAGGCTACTCACGTCAGGTCTGTGCATAGTAATTGTTGTTTAAATATATGATTCTTGAAAATTTGATTTTTCTTGAGTTATTACGAATTGTGTTGCCATTTATGATTGTGAATGTGACTTTGACAATTTACCAGATTTCTAATAAATTATTTAAATAAATTGTTTTCAATTGATTTTATGTTCACACTTAGCATGGCAGTATCACACTATTCCTCCTCCATTTATGGGATTGAGATTGTTTATTTTCCTCCCTCTCTAGCTTGCCAGTTGAGGTTGAGATCGGATGAGTACTCATTAGCTAGCTAGCCACCTCCCATCATTGATTTCGATTAATGGGGTTGTAGATTGCTTTGTCGTGGTGTACAACACGGCATTGATCGGAAATTTTGTGTCATGGCTTAAGTGTATATGATTTTGGCAACACTGTGGTTAATAAATTATTTGACTAAATGGAGTTGTTATGAGCTTTAATATTTGTGAAATGTGATTGAGAAATATTTAAATTATGTTTCATCAATGAATGATTTATGTATTGCATTTTAAATTTTTATTGTGCACCACTGAGTATTTTTATACTTAGCGATAGCTTATTTTACTGTCGCAGATAAGAGCAAGGAGAAAGCAGCAGAGTGAGCTGCTATCGAATTGTGGACCACATCTATCATTTTGTATGGGTATTATTTTATACCCTTGTAGATAATTTTGATGTAAATATAGAAATGTTGTATGTATCAATGTAAGTTGAGCAGTTGTAAATAAATTGTAATAATATTATTTTTGGATTTCCTTCTGTAAATTAATAATTGTACATGTGAATTTCATATTTTATGCTTGTGAATTGAGTTGATTTGTGATTTATTGGAGGATGGGAGTTGTGGAAAACTTTTGGAAGTGTTTTTTTTAGGTATTTGAAGAACGGTTTTCTCTAATTACAAACGGAACTCTGTCAAAATTTTTATAAAATTTGCGACAAAATTTAAATGGAAAAAAATTTTTACTAGTATTTAAACTTTTAATAAATGGTTTTTAGTTCCTACCAAAATGCTCACCACTTCCAAAATGTAAGAAAAATGTTTTAAAATCCCTTGTAGGGTACTTAATGAGTTATCGGTAGGTAAAGTTCGGTAGTTCATTAAGTATTCTACGGGATCATGTTATGCCTTACGGAGGGGTAAGGTGTGACATGTTTTAGTGGTATAAGAGCATAGTTTTTCAATAAATTTTGACTATGTGTATGAACATTTTATTGATAAGTACAACTGCTCAAGTGTCTTTAATTGATACATATGACATATTTACATCATGAATATGCACTAACGGAGGTCAACCTCCTTGTGTTTGATCTCAGGAAGTAGAAAATTTGGGAAAACGGAATGGAAGGAGGAGATCATTCCGAAGAACAATCTGTTGAGGCTGAGGTTCAAGGGGAAGCCCCAGCACTCCAGAACGTGAGTGGGTCAGCCACTCCAGCTCCTGCTCCAGCACCGCAGTTTCCTGCTCAATTTGTACAGCAGATGGCTGCATTTTTCCAACAAATGGCGGGTAATGTGCCACCCCAAGTTCAAATGCCAGTACCTGCAGCACAACCACAGCCCTCAGCTCGGCAATATGAAAAGTTGATGAAATTTGGGGCCACCGAGTTTAAAGGCACTGTGGATCCACTGGAGGCAGAACAGTGATTGAAAAGAATGGAACGAGTTTATAGAAAACTGCAGTGTGCGGAAGAGATGAAGTTCGAGTATTCTGTTTCCTTGTTACAAGGGGATGCATATGAATGGTGGAAGACCATCCCCCACAGCCTGGTTGAGCTGCCTGTGCTGACATGGACAGACTTCCTGAGGGAATTTAGGCAGAAATGGGTTCCTGATGCATATGTAGATAAGAAATTGCAAGAATTCCTGAGTTTGAAACAAGGGGACTCAACCATAGCAGAGTATGAGAGAGACTTCTCAAGGCTAAGCCACTATGCTGGAAGCTTAGTCTCCACCCCCAGAGACAGATGTAAGAGCTTTGAGTCCGGATTAAGGCCGAATTTGAGAATGCAAGTCGTGGGTTTTCAACATCAAAAATTTGCTGAATTGATCTCACAGGCCTTGGAACTAGAGAGGATAGAATCTGAAGGGGCAGTGAAGAAGGGGTTCATAAGAGAAAGAGAAGGCTGAAAAGACTATGGGACAAACATCTGAGAGCGGTTCTGGCAAGAGGAAACTGACCCAACAAGCTTCTCAAGGAGTTCTATCAGTCCGGCAGTGTGAAACTTGTGGTAAAACTCATAGTGGGGTTTGCTTCAAGGCCACCGGAGCATGTTTTAACTGTGGAGGGAGCGGACATTTCGCTAAGGATTGCACTAGTCCGCGCCGGTTTGGATCTTTTGCTACATCTGAAGGATCAGCCCAAGTCTCTGCACCTAGAGGGTCACAGTCAGCTGCTAGAGGTAGAGGCAGAGGTAGGGGTCCTGGTAACACTCCTGGAAGTCAAAGCACTGTTAACTAGCCAGTATCCAGTGGCACACCAGTCAAAGTGTATACTATGCATTAGAGGGAGGAGGCTGAAACATCAGACGTTATGGCTGGTAATTTTTCCATCCTTGACCAAGATGTACATGTGTTATTTGATCCTGGCTCCACACATTCGTATGTTAGTGCTAGGGTGATGTGTTCTATTGCTATTCAGTGTGTACCAATGGACTATGATGTGCTAGTAACTAGTCCATTAGGCCAGGAGGTTAGGGTAAATAGGCTATATAAGGACTGTCCTTTGGTGATCCAAGGACACACCTTTTTGTCTGATTTAATAGAAATGCCCTTCAGAGATTATGACATTATCTTGGGCATGGATTGGTTAGCCAGGCATCATGCGATGATTGATCAGATCAAGACATCACTTTTGGTCTTCCTCAGTATGGTGATGTAGTAATACATGGGGAGAGGCAGTTATTGCCTTCAAACATCATTTTAGCTGCACTGGCCAGAAAAATGATTGGAAAAGGGTGTGAGGCGTGCTTGGCACATGTGATAGACACCCAAGTGGGTAGTCCAGCATTGAGGGACATTCCTACTGTATGTGACTTTCCGGATCTGTTTCCTGATGAATTGGCAGGATTACCTCCAGAAAGAGAAGTGCAGTTTGAAATTGATGTTATGTCTGGTGTAGACCCAATCTCCATAACACCATACAGAATGGCACCTGCAGAACTAAAAGAATTGAAAGTGCAGTTGCAAGAGCTGCTTGATAAGGGCTTTATCTGCCCTAGTGTGTCACCTTGGGGAGCGCCAGTATTGTTTGTTAAGAAGAAGGATGGCACTCTCCGGTTATGTATTGACTATCGGCAGTTGAATAAGGTGACAATAAAGAACAGATACCCATTGCCCCGCATTGATGACTTATTTGATCAGTTGAGAGGTGCAGCTGTATTCTCCAAAATTGACCTGAGATCAGGTTATTATCAACTGAAAGTACAAGAGCAGAGTATTCCTAAAACTGCCTTCAGAACCCGCTATGGCCATTATGAGTTCTTGGTCATGCCATTCGGGTTAACTAATGCTCCGGCTGCTTTTATGGATCTGATGAACACTATCTTCAGACCATACCTCGACCAGTTTGTTGTGGTATTTATCGATGATATATTGGTCTATTCGAGGAATGAAGAAGAGCATGATAGACGTCTGCCGATGTACTGCAGACTTTGAGGGAGAAACAGCTATATGCCAAATTGTCGAAATGTGAATTTTGGCTGAAGGAGATATCCTTTTTGGGGCATATAGTATCAGCAGAGGGTATTAAGGTAGATCCTAGCAAGATTGAAGCTGTCCTTAATTGGAGGCCACCCAGAAATGTCACAGAGATTTGCAATTTTCTGGGGTTAGCGGGATACTACCGTCGATTTGTGAAGGGATTCTCCATGTTGGCATCTCCATTGACCAAGCTACTTAGAAAGGATGTAAAATTTCAGTGGACGGACAAATGCCAGCAAAGTTTTGATGAATTGAAGAGATGTTTGACTGAGGCTCCAGTCCTGACTTTACCTACACTGGGTAAAGAATATACAGTTTACAGCGATGCTTCTCATAATGGGTTATGCTGTGTATTGATGCAAGATCGAAATGTCATTGCCTGTGCATTACGCCAGCTAAAACCGCATGAGAGGAATTATCCAACACATGATTTGGAGCTTGCAGCTATCGTATTTGCTCTTAAGATCTGGAGACATTATTTGTATGGGGAGAAGTGTTACATCTATACAGATCATAAGAGTTTGAAGTATTTAGGCACTAAAAAAGAGTTGAATTTGAGACAGAGGAGATGGTTAGAGTTGATAAAAGACTATGATTGCCTGATAGACTATCAGCCAGGGAAAGCTAATGTTGTAGCTGACGCCCTAAGCCGCAAGACTATGGCAAGTCTACGGGTTACTCCTTTATCTTTGTTGCATGAGTTAAGGTCACTGCATGCCAGCTTAGAGATTAATGATGATGGGCAGACAGCAGTTGCATGGCATGTACAGCCAGTGTTAATTGATCAGATCAGAATGGCTGCTCAGAATGATGAAAAGTATCAGAAGCTGTTGGAAGAAGTTCGGCAGGGCAAGAAACCAGAGTTCTCAATCAGAGATGATGGTCTATTGCTACACCAGGGTAGAATATGTGTTCCTAATGATGTTGATTTAAGGCAGATCATTTTGAAGGAAGCACATGAGTCTCTTTTTGCTATGCACCCTGGTGGTACAAAAATGTATAGAGGGCTAAAGGAGCATTACTGGTGGATGGGTTTAAAAAGAAATGTGGCAGAGTTTGTATCCAAATGCCTAACTTGTCAGCAAGTAAAGGCAGAGCATCAAGTACCAACTGGGTTATTACATCCACTGTCAGTGCCAGAATGGAAATGGGAAAGAATAACTATGGATTTTGTAATGGGACTTCCGAGGACACAGAAGAGTCATGATGCAGTATGGGTCATTGTTGACAGACTGACTAAGTCTGCTCATTTTCTGCCAGTCCGAATGGACTACAGTTTAGACAGATTGGCTAGGTTGTACATCGATGACATTATGAGACTTCATGGAATGCCAGTATCCATTGTATCAGATAGAGATCCTAGGTTCACTTCTAGATTCTGGGGTAGTCTTCAGAGAGCCCTAGGAACTATATTGAACTTCAGTACTGCATTCCACCCACAGACAGATGGCCAGTGTGAGAGGGTAATTCAGATCTTGGAGGACATGCTACGGGCTTGTGTGATTGAGTTTGAGGGTAGTTGGGATACACACATGCCTTTGATTGAGTTTGCTTATAATGAAAGTTACCAATCAAGCATTGGGATGCCTCCATATGAAGCTTTGTATGGTAGGAAATGTAGAACCCCGTTGTGTTGGGATGACGTGGGTGAAAGAAAAATGATTGGACCCGAAATTGTTCAACAGACTGAAGAGAAAATCAGGGTGATCAGAGATCGACTTAAAGCTACATCAGACCGTCAGAAGTCCTATATTGATTTGAAAAGAAGGGATATTGAGTATGCAGTGGGTGAGAAAGTTTTCCTCAAGGTTTCTCCTTGGAAGAGGATTATGAGATTCGGCAGAAAGGGGAAACTGAGTCCTCGTTTTATCGGACCATATGAGGTATTGGAAAGAGTGGGTCCTTTGGCTTATCATTTGGCACTACCTCCAGAGTTAGAGAAGATACATAACGTCTTCCATGTGTCTATGTTGAGGAGGTATCGATCAGACCCATCTCATGTACTATCAGTAGAAGAAATTGAAGTAAATCCATACCTCACATATGAAGAAGAACCCATAAAAATTCTGGCTTATGAGGTGAAGCAGCTACGGAACAAGTAGATACCATTGGTAAAAGTGTTGTGGAAACATCATTCGGGCCAGGAGGCTACTTGGGAACGAGAGGAGGACATGAGGAGACAACACCCACAGCTGTTCAGAGATTGATACCATGTAAATTTCGAGACGAAATTTGTTTAAGGGGGGGAGAATTGTAACAAACCCGTTTGCATAGCCTGGTAGATTTCACTGTTTCGGTGACCGGTGTTGGTTCGGACAATTAAGAGGATTAGAACCACACTTAAGACAACTAGAGAAATTATAAACACAAATAATTAGTAATGTTCAATTAGTTAAGTATAAATAAGAAAAACAGAACATAAGAAGTTAAACGAGCCGAGAGTCACAGTGATGGGTGACCTCTCTGAACGCATCGCTAAGTCATTTTAAACTCAAATTTCGAACCGTAAAATTTGACGCTGCGGTCCTTAGGACCATTATGAACACAGTGGAAAAGAGAAAATCACGAAAAAGAACTGTTAAGCTAGTCAAATAATTAGGTCAGGGAGCCGAAAGAAATATAGAATTATTTGCAAACCGGGATGAACCAGCGAGGGGCAATTTGGTCAATTGACCCCGAGAGCTGACTCCTGACCTAACTGTCAAATAAAATCGGAGAAAAGAAAATTTCGGGATCGACAATTAAATTAAAGAACTAATAGAAAAATAAAAAAAAAAAGAGGAAAATGAAAAAGTAAAAAGGTGATGACATCATGCATGACCTCATGCATGATGCCATAAAAAAATTAATTAATTTATTTATTAAATTAGATTTTGTGGTCTTCCATAAGCCAAATTTATTAAAGAAAATAAAAGAAAAAAAAAATTTAGAAAGCTCTCTTTTTCCCATTCTTGCCGCCCCACTTTCTCCATAAATCTCCATGAAAATTTCTCCATTAAAGCTTGCACTCAAGCTTTAATTTCTCCACTTAATCTTAATAACTCCCCTAAAAACCTTACTAGAGTTTGCAATCTCAACTTAAGAACAAGAAAGAAAGAAGAAAGGAGGAGAAAAATTGAAGATTTGGTATTAAAGTTGAGGTAAGTGTATCAATTTAAAAGTTGAGATTTGATTGTTGTGTTTTGGTTTGAATTTGCTTGTAATATGTTTAAAATGAAAAGGAAAAGATTGTGAGGACCATTACTGAAATTTCGGCCTGGTTGAAGGGAGTATGATTTTGTATGGTTTGATGGATTTAAATGAGTTTATGGACCTCCATTAGTTGACTGATTATGGTTGATAGCTTTGAATTTAGTTAATTGCAACAATTAAGTGAGTTAGGGTTTTGGGACTTAGGGTTTGTGAACTAAAAATGTAAGAAATGAGTAAATGGCATCTTTGACCTATTGTGAAGTGAAATAATGGTCAATTATGACCAAATGAGTTGTGTGGGAATGGTAGGAAATTAAGTTAAATTCGGAGGTTGTATGGTCATGCTGCTGGTAGCATGACCCAGTCAACTTTGAAGGACCAAAAATGAAATTTTACAAGTCCAATTGATATGGTACCAATTGGGGATGAAAATAGACATAAAATGACACAATTTTCATTTAGGAACCATGCCCAAAAAGTGACCAAAACTTAGTGAACCAATTGACCAAAGTTGAATAAGAGCAGTCTGCCACTGTACAAACTGACCAAATGAACAGTGTTTGTTCATTTGGTCATAACTCGAGCTAGGCAGGTCAAAATGACCTGAAAGTTTACCAGAGATTAGATGAGATATAGACCTAAAACTTTCATGCAGAACACAAGTCCAAATTCTGCCAGCAACCAAGCCATTTGGCCACCCCAAGTTGGTGACTCAAATCTGCCAGCACCAAAATTACCCAGAAAATCAGGGTTGTTTTCCATCCGGCAGCCCTGGTTCAAATGGCCATAACTTGAGCTACAAAACTCCAATTGGGGTGATCCAAAAATGAGAATAAACTTAAGATATTAAGGAACATTTTCTATGAAGGAAGGTTTGTCAAATTCCAACAGTAAAATTACCAATGGAACAGTGCAACTTGGAGCACCAAAACGGAAAATTTGACAATTTGGCCAAAAGGATTTAAGCTTTGAGAAAATGACCAAAACCAATAAATTTAATGACCAAAATGTGGTATGTGGGTGAAGTTGGAGTTCCCATCCTATTAAGCCTTAAAAAGTCAACAATTTGACTTGAATAGTGTAGCGAATAGTAACTCGAAACACAAAAACTTCGAAAACGTCGAAATTAGCACATTAAAGCTAGGTAAAAATGAAGTGAAATTTATTTTTGGATTTATGCTAAGTTATGGTACTGAAACACTGTGAAATTGTGTGTTTCAGTTGAAAAAGACTTAGAAGCTCTGAGAGACTGAGTCAAGGCCAAGAGGCGACTCACGTCAGGTCTGTGCACAGAAATTGTTGTTTAAATATATGATTATTGAAAATTTGATTTTTCTTGAGTTATTACGAATTGTATTGCCATTTATGATTGTGAATGTGACTTTGACAATTTACCAGATTTCTAATAAATTATTTAAATAAATTCTTTTGAATTGATTTTATGTTCACACTTAGCATGACAGTATCACACTATTCCTCCTCCATTATGGGGTTGAGATCTTTTATTTTCCTCCCTCTTTGGCTTGCAAGTTGAGGTTGAGATCGAATGAGTACTCATTAGCTAGCTAGCCACCTCCCTCATTGATTTCGATTAATGGGGTTGTAGATTGCTTTGTCGTGGTGTACAACACGGCATTGATCGGAAATTTTGTGTCATGGCTTAAGTGTATATGATTTTGGCAACACTGTGGTTAATAAATTATTTGACTAAATGGAGTTGTTATGAGCTTTAATATTTGTGAAATGTGATTGAGAAATATTTAAATTGTGTTTCATCAATGAATGATTTATGTATTGCGTTTTAAATTTTTATTGTGCACCACTGAGTATTTTTATAGTCAGCGATGGCTTATTTTGTTGTCGCATATAAGAGCAAGGAGATAGCAGCAGAGTGAGCTGCTATCGAATTGTGGACCACATCGATCATTTTGTATGGGTATTATTTTATACCCTTGTAGATAATTTTGATGTAAATATAGAAATGTTGTATGTATCAATGTAAGTTGAGCAGTTGTAAATAAATTGTAATAATATTATTTTTGGATTTCCTTATGTAAATTAATAATTGTAAATGTGAATTTCATATTTTATGCTTGTGAATTGAGTTGATTTGTGATTTATTGGAGGACGGGAGTTGTGAAAAACTTTTAGAAGTGTTTTTTTTAGGTATTTGAAGAACGGTTTTCTATAATTACAAACGAAACTCTGTCAAAATTTTTATAAAATTTGCGGCAAAATTTAAATGGACAAAAATTTTTACTAGTATTTAAACTTTGAATAACCATTTAATTCCTACCAAAATGCTCACCACTTCCAAAATGTAAGAAAATTATTTTAAAATCCCATGCAGGGTACTTAATGAGTTATCGGTAGGTGAACAATATTTGTTTGTTTTGGTCATTTTCTCAAAACTTAAGTCCTTTTGGCCAAATTGTCAAATTTTCAGTTTTGATGCTCCAAGTTGCACTGTTCCATTGGTAATTTTACTGTTGGAATTTGGAAAAACTTCCTTCATAGAAAATATTCCTTATTGTCTTAAGTTTATTCTCATTTTTGAATCACCCAAATTGGAGTTTTGTAGCTCAAGTTATGGCCATTTGAACCAGGGCTGCCGGATTGGACATAACCCAGATTTTCTGGGCTAATTTTGGTGCTGGCAGATTTGAGTCACCAACTTGGGGTGGCCAAATGACTTAGTTGCTGGCAGAATTTGGACTTGTGTTCCTCATGAAAGTTTTAGGTCTATATCTTGTCTAACCACTGGTAAAATTTCAGGTCATTTTGACCTGTCTAACTCGAGTTATGACCAAAATGAATAAATACTGTTCATTTGGTCAGTTTGTACAGTGATAGACTGCACTTATTCAACTTTGGTCAATTTGTTCACTAGGTTTTGGTCACTTTTTGGGCATGGTTCCTAAATGAAAATTGTGTCATTTTATGTATATTTTCATCCCCAATTGGTTCCATATCAATTGGACTTGTAAAATTTTATTTTTGGTCTTTCAAATTAGACTTGGTCATGCTGCATATACCCTCCGAATTTAACTTCATTTCCAACCATTCCTAAACAACTCATTTGGTCACAATTGACCATTTTTCACTTCACAATAGGTTAATCACATCATTTACTCATTTCTCCAAATTTTTGGTTCACAAACCCTAATATTCAAAACCCTAACTCATCAATCCCATGCATTTAATCACATTTAGTGCTTTTAATCCTAACCATTCAACTAAATAAGGTTTTTAAACTCATTCAAATCCATCAAACCATATAAAATCATACCCCCCTTTAACCTGGCAGAAATTTCAGTTTGGTCCTCCCCCCACTTTTTTATTTCATTTCATTAGTTTATAAGCTCATTTCAACAACTAAATATGCATTTAAAGTAATAAATTGTAAGTTAGCACACTAACCTTTCTTAGATCTTCAAATCTCTATCTTTTCTTCTTCTTTCTTCTTGTAATCTTCTTCTTAAGTAGCAATAACAAGCTCTAGTGAGGTTTTTATGGGAGTTGTTAAGGTTGAGTAAGGAGAATTAAGCTTAAATGTAAGCTTAAATGAAGAACTTTCATGGAGGACCTAAGGAGGAAGTGAGGCGGCAAAGGGAAGAAGAAAGAGCTTTTTGGTTTTTTTTTTCTTTTCTTTTCTTTAATCTTTATCCCTTTTAGAAGACCAAAAATCCAAATTAATAAATAAATTAATTAATTTCTTTATGGCACCATGCATGAGGTCATGCATGATGTCATCACCTTTTGACTTCTCCATCTTTTTTTTTCTATTAGTTCTTTAATTTAATTCTCGATTCCAAAATTTTTTTTTCTCCGATTTTATTTGACAGTTAGGTCAGGAGTCAGCTCTCGGGGTCAATTGACCAAATTGCCCCTCGCCGGTTCATCCCGGTTTGCAAATAATTCCATATTTCTTCCGGCTCCCTGACCTAATTATTTGACTGGCTTAACAGTTCTTTTTCATGATTTTCTCTTTTCCACTGTGTTCGTAATAGTCCTAAGGACCGCGGCATCACATTTTACTGTTCGAAATTTGAGTTTAAATCGACTTCGCAGTCGTTCCCGAGGAGGTCACCCATCGCTGTGACTCTCGACTCGTTTAACTTCTTATATTATGTTTTTCTTATTTATACTTAACTAATTGAACATTACTAATTATTTGTATTTATGGCTTCTCTAATTGACTTAAGTGTGGTTCTAATCCCCTTAATTGTCCGGACTGACACCGGTCACCGGAACAGTGAAATCTACCAGGCTATGCAAACGGGGGTGTTACAATTCTCCCCTCCTTAAAATAAATTTCGTTTCAAAATTTTACCTGGTATCAATCTCAGAACAGCTGTGGGTGCTGTCTCCTCATGTCCTCCTCTCGTTCCCAAGTAGCTTCTTGGCCCGAATGATGGTTCCACAGCACTTTTACCAATGGTATCTGCTTGTTCCGTAACTGCTTCACCTCATAAGCTAGAATCTTTATGGGTTCTTCCTCATATGTGAGGTTTGGATTCACTTCAATTTCTTCTACTAGTAGTACATGAGATGGGTCTGATCGATACCTCCTCAACATAGACACATGGAAGACATTATGTATCTTCTCCATCTCTGGAGGTAGTGCCAAACGATAAGCCAAAGGACCCACTCTTTCCAATACCTCATATGGCTCGATAAAACGAGGACTTAGTTTCCCCTTTCTGCCGATTCTCATAATCCTCTTCCAAGGAGAAACCTTGAGGAAAATTTTCTCACGCACTGCATACTCAATATCCCTTCTTTTCAAATCAATATAGGACTTTTGACGGTTTGATGCAGTCTTAAGTCGATCTCTGATTACCCTGATCTTCTCCTCATTTTGCTGAATAATTTCGGGTCCAATCATCTTTCTTTCACCCACGTCATTCCAACACAATGGGGTTCTACACTTTCTGCCATACAAAGCTTCATATGGAGGCATCCCAATGCTTGATTGGTAGCTGTTCTTGTAAGCAAACTCAATCAAAGGCAAGTGTGTATCCCAACTACCCTCAAACTCAATCACACAAGCCCGTAGCATGTCCTCCAGGATCTGAATTACCCTCTCAGACTGGCCATCTATCTGTGGGTGGAATGCTGTACTGAAGTTCAATCTAGTTCCTAGGGTTCTCTGAAGACTACCCTAGAATCTAGAAGTGAACCTAGGATCTCTGTCTGATACAATGGATACTGGCACTCCATAAAGCCTCACAATCTCATCGATGTACAACCTGGCCAATCTGTCTAAACTGTAGTCCATTCGGACTGGCAGAAAATGAGCAGACTTAGTCATTCTATCAACAATGACCCATACTGCATCATTACCCTTCTGTGTCTTTGGAAGTCCCATTACAAAGTCCATAGTTATTCTCTCCCATTTCCATTCTGGCACTGGTAGTGGATGTAACAATCCAGTTGGTACTTGATGCTCTGCCTTTACTTGCTGACAAGTTAGGCATTTAGATACAAACTCTACCACATCTCTTTTTAAACCCATCCACCAGTAATGCTCCTTTAGCCCTCTATACATTTTTGTACCACCAGGGTGCATAGCAAAAGGAGACTCATGTGCTTCATTCAAAATGATCTGCCTCAAATCAACATCATTAGGAACACACATTCTGCGCTGATATAGCAATAGACCATCATCTCTAAATGAGAATTCCAGTTTCTTGCCCTGCCGACCTTCTTCTAATAACTTCTGATACCTTTCATCATTCTGAGTATCCATTCTGATCTGATCAATCAACACTGGCTGTACATGCCATGCAACTGCTGTCTGCCCATCATCATTAATCTCTAAGCTGGCATGCAGTGACCTTAACTCATGCACCAAAGACAAAGGAGTAACCCGTAGACTTGCCATAGTCTTGCGACTTAGGGCGTCAGCCACAACATTAGCTTTCCCTGGCTGATAGTCTATCAGACAATCATAGTCTTTTATCAACTCTAACCATCTCTTCTGTCTCAAATTAAGCTCTTTTTGGGTGCCCAAATACTTCAAACTCTTATGATCTGTATAGATGTAACACTTCTCCCCATACAAATATTGTCTCCAGATCTTAAGAGCAAACACAATAGCTGCAAGCTCCAAATCATGTGTTGGATAATTCCTCTCATGCGGTTTTAGCTGGCGTGATGCATAGGCAATAACATTTCGATCTTGCATCAACACACAACCTAACCCATTGTGAGAAGCATCGCTGTAAACTGTATATTCTTTACCCGGTGTAGGTAAAGTCAAGACTGGAGCCTCAGTCAAACATCTTTTCAATTCATCAAAATTTTGCTGGCATTTGTCAGTCCACTGAAATTTCACATCCTTTCTAAGTAGCTTGGTCAATGGAGATGCCAACATGGAGAATCCCTTCACAAATTGACGGTAGTATCCAGCTAACCCCAGAAAACTGCGAATCTCCGTGACATTTCTGGGTGGCTACCAATTAAGGACAGCTTTAATCTTGCTAGGATCTACCTTAATACCCTCTGCTGATACTATGTGCCCCAAAAAGGATATCTCCTTCAGCCAAAATTCACATTTCGACAATTTGGCATATAGCTGTTTCTCCCTCAAAGTCTGCAGTACAATCCGCAGATGTCTATCATACTCTTCTGCATTCCTCGAATAGACCAATATATCATCGATAAATACCACAACAAACTGGTCAAGGTATGGTCTGAAGATAGTGTTCATCAGGTCCATAAAAACAGCCGGAGCATTAGTTAACCCGAATGGCATGACTAAGAACTCATAATGGCCATAGCAGGTTCTGAAGGCAGTTTTAGGAATACTCTGCTCTTGTACTTTCAGCTGATAATAACCTAATTTCAGGTCAATTTTGGAGAATACAGCTGCACCCCTCAACTGATCAAACAAGTCATCAATGCGGGGCAATGGGTATCTGTTCTTTGTTGTCACCTTATTCAACTGTCGATAGTCAATGCATAATCGAAGAGTGCCATCCTTCTTCTTAACAAACAATACTGGCGCTCCCCAAGGTGACACACTAGGGCGGATAAAGCCCTTATCAAGTAGCTCTTGCAACTGCACTTTCAATTCTTTTAGTTCTGCTGGTGCCATTCTGTATGGTGTTATGGAGATTGGGTCCACACCAGGCATAACATCAATTTTAAACTGCACTTCTCTTTCTGGAGGTAATCCTGACAATTCATCAGGAAACACACATACAGTAGGAATGTCCCTCAGTGCTGGACTCCCCACTTGGGTGTCTATCACATGTGCCAAGTACGTTTCACACCCTTTCCTAATCATTTTCCTAGCCAGTGCAGCTGGAATGATGTTTGAAGGCAATAACTGTCTCTCCCCATGTATTACTACATCACCATACTGAGGAAGACCAAAAGTGACTGTTTTCAATCTACAGTCAATCATGGCGTGATGCCTGGCTAACCAATCCATGCCCAAGATAATGTCATAATCTCTGAAGGGCATTTCAATTAAATCAGACAGAAAAGTGTGTCCTTGGATCACCAAAGGATAGTCCCTATATAGCCTATTTACCCTGACCTCCTGGCCGAATGGACTAGTTACTAGCACATCATAGTCCATCGGTACACACTGAATAGCAGTAGAGCACATCACACTAGCACTAACATATGAGTGTGTGGAGCCAGGATCAAATAACACATATACATCTTGGTCAAGGATGGAGAAAATACCAGCTACTACATCTGATGTTTCAGCTTCCTCCCTCTGACGCATGGTATACACTCTGACTGGTGCGCCACTGGGTACTGGCTGGTTAACAGTGCTTTGACTTCCACGAGTGCTACCAGGACCCCTACCTCTGCCTCTACCTCTAGCAGCTGACTGTGACCCTCTAGGTGCAGAGACTTGGGCTGATCCTTCAGATGTAGCAAAAGATCCAGACCGGCGCGGACTAGTGCAATCCTTAGAGAAATGTCCGCTCCCTCCACAGTTAAAACATGCACCGGTGGCCTTGAAACAAACCCCACCATGAGTTCTCCCACAAGTTTCACACTGTCGTACTGATAGAGATCCTCGAGAAGCTTGTTGGGTCGGCTGACTAGACCGGGGTGGTCTTTGGCCAGAAAATCTGCCTCTGCCTGATCTACGGGAGCTGGATCCCCCAAATTGTTTCCTCTTTCCAGAACCACTCTCAGATGCTTGTCCCGTAGTCTTTTCAGTATTCACTTTTTCTTGTGTACCCTTCTTTACTGCCCCTTCTGATTTTATCCTTTCTAGTTTCAGGGCCTGTGAGATCAACTCAGCGAAATTCTGATGCCGGAAACCCACGACTTGCATTCTCAGATTCGGCCTTAACCCGGACTCAAACCTCTTATGTAACACCATCCCGATAACCACTCCGTACATCCTACTGTTCCGGTGACCGGTGTCGGTCCGGACAGCTAGAATGTCCGGAAAAATATTTAAACTAAAGTCAGGAACCATAATTAACTCAAATATTAATAAGAAAAATTTAGTAAAAATTTTAGAAATAAAATACAACTAAGTTAAACGAGCCGGTGCCCTAGCGATGGGTAACCAGAGGGAAGTTGCGGTTCTCGCAACGAGGAGCCCTAGACCCGGGCCAAAAATTATAAAATAATTTTTGGGACTCCAGAGAAGGGTTATTGAGGTTCCCATGGCATTAGAATGCCAAGAAAATACCTAGAAAAAATTTTCAATCAGTATAGACAATTTTGACCCGTTAAGCCAAACGGAGGGCATTTTGGTCATTTTGCCTTCCGAGGTGATTTTTGGCCGAATTGTCCAGTTGAGTAAATAATTAATATAACATAAAATATGAATAAACATTACTAGAAATTAAATTGAAATTGAGTAGTGATGAAAAGAAAAGAAAAATCCATAAAAATGCCCATTTATGACATATGGTGATGCAATTTAAAAAGCTCCACCAATCACAATTTGACAAATTAATAAAAGAGATAAAAATGAACTAAAATGAGATAAAAACAAAATAAAAACAGCCATCTTCTTCATTTCACTTCTCCATGGCCGAAATCAAGTCTCCCTCTCCCATGAAATTTTTTTTTTTCATCTCTTTCTTCAATTCTCATTGATTTTACTCCACTAAACTCTAAACCCTTTCATTAAAACCTAACCACATCTCTTGGGAAAGTGTTTGGCTGCCTAGAAAGTGAAGGAAAGTGAAGATTTAACTTGGAAAATTTTGTCACTCAAGGTTAGTGCTACAATTTCATTCTCCTTCTTTTAAATCCTAGTTAGAACATCATTTTGAGCTAAGAAATTTTAAGGAATTGAAGTAAATTACATGTGTTATGGTACCTTAAATTTTCGGCAGCCCTATGGAAGTATGAGGTTGATTGTTTTAATAAAATTAGAGTGGCTAGAAATGATGGTTAAGGTATTAATATACATGGACATTAAACTAAGTATGTTAATTAAGGTTATGAGTAAATTTAGTTGGACATTAGGGTTTGGAAAGGTGAAAATGTGACTTGGCTTAGGAAATTGTTAGAGAACATTTTAATGGTCAATTAGTGACCATTTTAAGTAATTTGACCAACAAATGGACTGAAAAATAGGATTCCAAAATGAGGTTGCAGGCTGCCCTAGGACAGCAGCATAGGGACTGAAAATTTAGTCCATTTGCACTGCCATAACTTGGGCTGTGTTATTCCAATTGGTGTTTGGCAAATTGGACATGAAACTAGGCTTATAATGGCACATTTTTGCTGAAGAAACCATGCCCAAAAGACCAAAGCAAGAGGACCAAAACTTGGCCCTAATCCGGATACCCTGCAACTGGTTCTGCAGAATTGACCAAATGAACAGTAACTGTTCATTTGACCATAACTCACTGTAGATATGGTCAATTGACCTGAAATTTGTACAGCAACAAGTTAAGACATAGACAAACAACTTTCATGAAGGAACCTACCCCAAATTATGGCCAGAACCTAACCCAAATGGTAGTGTAAGTTACTGTTCCTGTTACTGTAGATATGGTATTTTCTGCAGAATGGGAATCCGGCCAGCTGTGGTTTTTGGACCATATCTGGAACTACAAAACTCCAAATGGAGTGATTCAAAAAAGGAAATTCAACTAGACAAAATAAGGAACAACTTTTATGTTTTACATTTCTTCAAATTACCATAGTAACAGTATCCAATGGAACAGTGAAGTTGACTCACCAAAACTGAAAATTCTGCTTGTGTTGAGTTACACTTTGGAATGGTATTAACACTTAATGCCAACAAGTTTTAAACACCAAATGTGCTATGTTGGGAGTGCCAAAGTCAATGTATACATTTTTATTCTAAAAGTCAACATTTTTGTTGACCAATGATGAATAGTGACACCAAAAATTTGAAATTCACAAATTGAAGAATTTAAAAGTTTCAAATGCCCTAGTATACCTAACAAGATTGGTTTGGATAGTTTGGCATGCCAATAGGGTTCAGATTAGCGATCGCACATGGCAATATGCCATTCTGTGATTTCATGGCTTTTAGCCATTCGACTTTGTATTGAGACTTGGCCTTGTGCTCGATATTATTCTGACTTGTTAGGTACATTTACCTGCACCGGAGATGCATATGTGACCGATGGTGTGACGGCCCGAGGTACTAGGTACCCAGTGCCAGTTTACCCGTTATCCAGTCTAGTCGTCTAGTGTAGGTTACTTGGGGCAACCAAATGAATAAAAGTGAACAACGTTATGAAATCACGAATGTACCAACACCAAACAAAGAAAGCATACACATTCCATACACATTTATTTTCTTGCTATTTTCTTCTATTATATTATTGCACCACTAAGCATCATTGCTTAGTGCGTTGCTTTTGCCACGCGTAGGTACTGGAGATCTCGATCGTGAGCCCAGTAGACCACAGACTGGGTGAGTCCGTCCTGCAGTTCTGCTCAGTGTCCTTGTCACCTCAACTTCTGCAGTGCATTGGTAGGACACTAGGTGTCATTTTGGCATTCTGTAATTAATTTGATTTTCTCATATGTATTTGGATCTATGTAATGTATTTTGATGTTTATGTAAATAATGAAAGTTATGGTTATAAATGCAAAACTTGAGCATTTATTTATTGTTTGTATATGGGGAATGAATGATTGAAAAATGTTGAGAATTTGATAAATGGAGTTGAGATGATGGAATATGAATATAAGAAGTGTTTTTCACAGGTTCCGAAGAACTGGTTTCTCCATTTTTAGCCGGTACTCTGCCGGATTTTCTTTAAAAATTTTCGGAACCTCAAATAAATTATAATTTCAATAATGACTTAAATAAAACATATTTCACAAGCTATAATCAAAATTATTGATGAAAATTTATTAAGGTATAATAGAGTGTGCCGGTACACCGTGTGACATAGCTTGCTCGGCTACACTGTAGACGGATAAGGGGTGTCACATTTAGTGGTATCAGAGTACGAGTTAGGCATTTCTGAGCCTAGATTGAGTCCATACCATGCATTGCATTTGTAAGAGTCGAGGTGACACTAACGCAGATCTGTTTATCTTTCTTATTTTGAATAGGATATGGATCCTTCATCTAAGAGAGCCGTTGAGGAGGAAGTGGAGAGTCATGCTCCACTGCGGCTAAGGCCCGGGGCATGAGAGAATCTGCTCCGCCAGCTCAAGCAGAGCCTGCTCAGCCTCCACAGGCCATGTTTCAATAAATGGCCGACTTCTTCAGACAAATGGCCGGGGTAATGCCAGCACCACCACCACCACCAGCTCCACAGCAGAAATCACACCTGGAAAGGCTAAGAAAGTTTGGGGCGGTGGATTTCTTCGGCAAGAGGGAAGATGACTCTGTTGCAGCCGAAAATTGGTTGAACAGAACGGGCAGAGTCTTAAAACAACTCCACTGCACCCCAGAGCAGAACTTAGAAGCTGTTGTATCCTTGTTACAAGACGATGCCTACGAATGGTGGGACACTGTGTCCAGTGAAGTGCAGCCAGAAGCTGTAACTTGGGACTTCTTCCTCTCCGAATTCAAGAAGAAATATGTGGGTACTGTATACCTGGAAGAGAGAAGAAGAGAGTTCATTAATTTGAGCGAGCGGTTGTCGATGGCAGTATGAGAAAGAATTTGTTCGATTGAGCCGCTATGGAAGGGAGATAGTCCCTAATGAAGCTAAAAGGTGCAAGAGATTTGAAGAGGGACTAAATGACAACATTAAGATCCAGCTCACTGCCTTGGGAATCATAGAATTTAGCAAGCTAGTGGAAGCGGCAATAAGGGTTGAAAAAGTGAGAATCGGTGGCGGACTGGAAGGAGAGACAGCAGAAGAGGGGACCCGGTCAGTCTAGCTCAGCTTCTGCATTTGGGAAGAAGTTCAAGGGTCCTTCTGCACAGAGTTCAGCTCAACTACAAGGCCAAGGTCAGTCTCAGGGGCCCAGGCCACAGTTCACCCCTAGGAGAGGTCAGTCCACACCATCTGTGGGCAGCTCTCCAGGGATGGGGTTCAGGGGACCAGCCCCAACATCTTCTGCATGTCCGCATTGCCTGAAATGGCACAAGGGGGAATGTTGGAGAGTAACTGGTGCCTGTTTGAGATGTGGGTCGACAGAGCATCAGCTGAGAATCTATCCACACAGAACTACTACAACTGCTCCAACACAAGCAGACAGACCTGCTCCTGCACCACAGAGAGGTAGAAAATCTAGCAAGTTAGAAGCTGTTGGACCATCACAGAGGCCAGCATCTGAGCCAGCAGAGAGGCTAGATAACAGACCACCTGCCAGAAATTATGCCCTGAGAGCTCAGGAGGAGCAAGATGCCGGGCGTCATCGAGTGCGTTCTCCCTCTACAATACTCCTGTGCATGCATTGGTGGATCCAGGATCCACTCATTCCTACATTTGCATCAACTTACCCGTAGAAAGGGGGATACTAGTAGGGGAGAGTGACCAAGACATTCTGGTCACTAATCCATTGGGTCACAGTGTGGTAGTGAACAAAGTATATAAGGGTTGCCCGTTAAGGATTCAGGGGTATGAATTCTTGGCAGACTTGATTGAGTTGCCTTTCCACGAGTTTGACGTGATTTTGGGAATGGACTGGTTGTCACGTCATCAGGCAATAGTTGATTGCAAATTGAAGAGAATTTCTCTAAAAACTTCAGAGGGAAATGAGATCACAATTGTGGGGGAAAGGTCAGATTTTCTGTCCAATGTCATCCCAGCCACAGTTGCAAGAAGAATGATGAGAAAAGGCTGTGAAGCCTACCTAGCACATGTGGTGGATACTAGGCAGGCTAAGCCAAACCTGATTAATATACCCATAGTGAGAGACTTCTCAGAGGTATTTCCTAAAGAGTTGCCTGGTTTGCCACCAGAAAGGGAAGTCGAGTTTGCTATTGAGACACTGCTGGGTACAGCACCCATTTCCATTGTTCCTTATAGGATGGCACCCACTGAATTGAGGGAATTGAAAACTCAGTTGCAAGAGTTGTTGGATAAGGGGTTCATACCCCAGTGTGTCACCATGGGGAGCTCCAGTGCTGTTTGTGAAAAAGAAGGATGGGACTTTGAGGTTATGTATTGATTACCGGCAGTTGAATAAAGTGACAGTTAAGAACAAATATCCGTTGCCTAGAATTGATGATCTGTTTGATCAGTTAAAGGGAGCAGGAGTATTTTCTAAGATTGATCTCAGATCAGGGTATCATCAGTTGAGAGTGAAGGATGTAGATGTGCCCAAGACTGCATTCAGGACCCGGTATGGGCATTATGAGTTTCTGGTGATGCCCTTTGGCCTAACAAATGCACCAGCGGCATTTATGGACCTTATGAACCGTATCTTCCATCCATACCTGGATCGGTTCTTAGTGGTCTTTATTGATGATATTCTAGTGTACTCCAAGACCAGGGAAGAACATGATGAACATTTGAGGATTGTTCTGCAAACCCTGCGGGAAAAGAAGCTGTATGCTAAGTTGTCCAAGTGTGACTTTTGGCTGAATGAGATTGCATTCCTTGGACACATAGTGTCAGCTGATGGGATTAGGGTGGATCCCAAGAAGATAGAAGCAGTGATGGAATGGAAGCCTCCCAGAAACACAAGCGAGTCGAAGCTTCTTGGGGCTAGCTGGGTATTACAGGAGATTTGTGAAGGATTTTCCTTAATAGCTGCTCCAATGACCAAGTTGTTACACAAGAATGTCAGGTTTGACTGGAATGACAAGTGTCGCACCAGTTTGAGAAGTTAAAGGCTATGTTGTGAGGCACGGTGTGTTAACACAGCCAGTGTCAGGAAAGGACTTCATGGTCTACAGTGATGCCTCTCATAATGGGCTAGGGTGTGTATTGATGCAAGAGGGAAAGATGGTCGCTTATGCTTCCAGGCAGCTAAGGCCACATGAACAGAATTACCCTACCCATGATCTAGAGCTTGCAGCAATTATCTTCGCACTGAAGATATGGAGGCATTACTTGTATGGTGAAAAGTGCTACATTTACACAGACCACAAAAGCCTGAAATATTTGCCAACCCAGAAGGAGCTCAACCTTAGACAGAGGCAATGGATTGAGTTCCTGAAGGACTATGATTGTGTAATTGACTACCATCCTGGGAAGGCAAATGTAGTTGCTGATGCTTTGAGCAGAAAGTCCATCACAGCTTTGAGATCATTGAATGCCCGTCTAACTTTGATTCGAGATGGAGCTATTTTGGCTGAGTTGCAAGTGAGGCCAAACACCTCTGCAGATTTTGGATAGGCAAATGGCAGATGGAAAATTAATGGCCATTATGAGCAAAATCCCAGAAGGAAAAGCAACTGATTATGAGGTGAAGTCAGATGGGTGTCTGTATTACAAGGGAAGACTGTGTGTACCAGATGATGGGGAATTGAAGACCAGTATTCTAAAAGAAGCACACACCAGTGTATATGCTATGCACCCAGGAAGTACAAAGATGTATCATGACCTGAAGCTTCAGTATTGGTGGCCTGGTATGAAGAAAGACATACCTGACTATGTAACTAAATGCTTGACATGTCAGCAAGTCAAGGCAGAACATCAAGTTCCATCAGGTTTGCTACAGCCTATACGCATACCTGAATGGAAATGGGATCAGGTCACCATGGATTTTGTAAGTGGTCTACCTCTCACCCGGAAGAAACATGATGCAGCATGGGTGATAGTTGATAGATTGACAAAGTCAGCACACTTTCGCGATTAGGGTGATTACTCACTGGAGAAGTTAGCAGAATTGTATATCAGTGAGATAGTTAGACTGCATGGAATCCCACTTTCCATCATATCTGATCGAGACCCAAGGTTTACATCAAGATTTTGGAAGAAGTTACATGAGTCCTTGGGTACACAACTCCACTTCAGCACAGCTTTCCATCCTCAGACGGATGGGCAATCAGAAAGAGTAATCCAGGTAAACAATTGAAACCAATGAAATTGATACAAATATTGAATAGAAATGATAACAATAACATGAAATATATGTCGTGTCCTTGAGGATATCTTTGAGGAGTTGTGTCATTGAGTTTGAGGAAGTTGGGATAGATACCTCCCAGCGGAATTTGCATACAACAATAGCTACCAAGCTAGTATCCAAATGGCTCGTATGAAGCTATGTATGGGAGAAAATGTAGAACTCAGTGTCTTTGGGACTGAATTGGCGAACAAGCTGGTAGGGCGGACACAGTGAAACAGGCTGAGGAGAAGGTAAAATCAATCAAAGCCAACTTAAAGGTTGCCTCAGACAGACAGAAATCTTATGCCGACCTGAAGAGGAAAGAAATAGAATATGGGGTTGGCGACAAAGTGTTCCTCAAGGTGTCACCATGGAAGAAAGTATTGAGGTTTGGAAGAAAAGGTAAGTTGAGCCCTAGGTTCATTGGCCCATATGAAGTCATCGAACGTGTGGGTCCAGTGGCCTATAGGCTAGCTTTACCACCAGAGCTGGACAAGATCCACAATGTGTTCCACGTGTCTATGCTCAGAAGATACCGCTCAGACCCTTCACATGTCATCTCCATAGAAGAAATTGAAATACAACCGGATTTGACATATGAAGAAGAACCTCTACGAATCTTGGCTCGGGAAGTGAAAGAGTTGAGGAATAAGTAGATTCCACTGGTGAAAGTGCTTTGGAGGCACCACAACACCGAGGAGGCAACTTGGGAAAGTGAAGAGTCGATGAGGCAACAGTTCTCTCAACTGTTTGCATCAGGTAAATTTCGAGGACGAAATTTAAATTAGAGGGGAAGAGTTGTAACACCCTCCCGATAACCACTCCGTACATCCTCTTATTCGGTGGCCAGGTGTCGGTCGGACAGCTAGAATGTCCGAAAAATATTTAAACTAAAGTCAGGAACCATAATTAACTCAAATATTAATAAGAAAAATTTAGTAAAAATTTTAGAAATAAAATACAACCAAGTTAAGCAGAGGTGCCCTAGCGATGGGTAACTGAGGAGGAAGTTGCGGTTCTAACGAGGAGCACTAGACAGGGAAAAATTATAAAATAATTTTTGGGACTCTAGAGAAGGGTTATTGAGGTTCCCATGGCATTAGAATGCCAAGAAAATACCTAGAAAAATTTTTCAATCGGTACAGACAATTTTGACCCGTTAAGCCAAACGGAGGGCATTTTGGTCATTTTGCCTTCCGAGGTGATTTTTGGCCGACTTGTCCAGTTGAGTAAATAATTAATATAACATAAAATATGAATAAACATTACTAGAAATTAAATTGAAATTGAGTAGTGATGAAAAGAAAAGAAAAATCCATAAAAATGCCCATTTATGACATATGGTGATGCAATTTAAAAAGCTCCACCAATCACAATTTGACAAATTAATAAAAGAGATAAAAATGAACTAAAATGAGATAAAAACAAAATAAAAACAGCCATCTTCTTCATTTCACTTCTCCATGGCCGAAATCAAGTCTCCCTCTCCCATGAAATTTTTTTTTTTCATCTCTTTCTTCAATTCTCATTGATTTTACTCCACTAAACTCTAAACCCTTTCATTAAAACCTAACCACATCTCTTGGGAAAGTGTTTGGCTGCCTAGAAAGTGAAGGAAAGTGAAGATTTAACTTGGAAAATTTTGTCACTCAAGGTTAGTGCTACAATTTCATTCTCCTTCTTTTAAATCCTAGTTAGAACATCATTTTGAGCTAAGAAATTTTAAGGAATTGAAGTAAATTACATGTGTTATGGTACCTTAAATTTTCGGCAGCCCTATGGAAGTATGAGGTTGATTGTTTTAATAAAATTAGAGTGGCTAGAAATGATGGTTAAGGTATTAATATACATGGACATTAAACTAAGTATGTTAATTAAGGTTATGAGTAAATTTAGTTGGACATTAGGGTTTGGAAAGGTGAAAATGTGACTTGGCTTAGGAAATTGTTAGAGAACATTTTAATGGTCAATTAGTGACCATTTTAGGTAATTTGACCAACAAATGGACTGAAAAATAGGATTCCAAAATGAGGTTGCAGGCTGCCCTAGGACAGCAGCATAGGGACTGAAAATTCAGTCCATTTGCACTGCCATAACTTGGGCTGTGTTAGTCCAATTGGTGTTTGGCCAATTGGACATGAAACTAGGCTTATAATGGCACATTTTTACTGAAGAAACCATGCTCAAAAGACCAAAGCAAGAGGAGCAAAACTTGGCCCCAATCCGGATACCCTGCAACTGGTTCTGCAGAATTGACCAAATGAACAGTAACTGTTCATTTGGCCATAACTCACTGTAGATATGGTCAATTGACCTGAAAGTTTTACAGAAACAAGTTAAGACATAGACAAACAACTTTCATGAAGGAATCTACCCCAAATTATGGCCAGAACCTAACCCAAATGGTAGTGGAAGTTACTGTTCCTGTTACTGTAGATATGGTATTTTCTGCAGAATGGGAATCCGGCCAGCTGTGGTTTTTGGACCATATCTGGAGCTACAAAACTCCAAATGGAGTGATTCAAAAAAGGAAATTCAACTAGACAAAATAAGGAACAACTTTTATGTTTTACATTTCTTCAAATTCCCACAGTAACAGTGTCCAATGGAACAGTGAAGTTGACTCACCAAAACTGAAAATTCTGCTTGTGTTGAGTTACACTTTGGAATGGTATTAACACTTAATGCCAACAAGTTTTAAACACCAAATGTGGTATGTTGGGAGTGCCAAAGTCAATGTACACATTTTTATTCTAAAAGTCAACATTTTTGTTGACCAATGATGAATAGTGACACCAAAAATTTGAAATTCACAAATTGAAGAATTTAAAAGTTTCAAATGCCCTAGTATACCTAACAAGATTGGTTTGGATAGTTTGGCATGCCAATAGGGTTCGATTAGCGATCGCACATGGCAATATGCCATTCTGCAGTGATTTCATGGCTTTTAGCCATTCGACTTTGTATTGAGACTTGGCCTTGTGCACGATATTATTCTGACATTGTTAGGCTGTTGCACACCGGGAGATGCATATGTGACCGATGGTGTGACGGCCCGAGGTACTAGGTACCCAGTGCCAATTTACCCGTTATCCAGTCCAGTCGTCTAGTGTAGGTTACTTGGGGCAACCAATGAATAAAAGTGAATAACGTTAATGAAATCACGAATGTACCAATACCAAACAAAGAAAGCATACACATTCCATACACATTTATTTTCTTGCTATTTTCTTCTATTATATTATTGCACCACTAAGCATCATTGCTTAGCGCGTTGCTTTTGCCACGAGTAGGTACTGGAGATCTCGATCGTGAGCCCAGTAGACCACAGACTGGGTGAGTCCGTCCTGCAGTTCTGCTCAGTGTCCTTGTCACCTCAACTTCTGCAGTGCATTGGTAGGACACTAGGTGTCATTTTGGCATTCTGTAATTAATTTGATTTTCTCATATGTATTTGGATCTATGTAATGTATTTTGATGTTTATGTAAATAATGAAAGTTATGGTTATAAATGCAAAACTTGAGCATTTATTTATTGTTTGTATATGGGGAATGAATGATTGAAAAATGTTGAGAATTTGATAAATGGAGTTGAGATGATGGAATATGAATATAGGAAGTGTTTTTCACAGGTTCCGAAGAACTTGTTTCTCCATTTTTAGCCGGTACTCTGCCAGATTTTCTTTAAAAATTTTCGGAACCTCAAATAAATTATAATTTCAATAATGACTTAAATAAAACATATTTCACAAGCTATAATCAAAATTATTGATGAAAATTTATTAAGGTATAATAGAGTGTGCCGGTACACCGTATGACATAGCTTGCTCGGCTACACTGTAGATGGGTAAGGGGTGTCACATCTTACATCTGTCTCTAGGGGTGGAGACCAAGCTTCCAGCATAGCGGCTTAGCCTTGAGAAGTCTCTTTCATATTCTGCTATGGTTCTGTCTCCTTGTTTCAAACTCAGGAATTCTTGTAGTTTCATATCTATATATGCATCAGGAACCCATTTCTGCCTGAATTTCCTCAGGAAGTCTGTCCATGTCAGCACAGGCGGCTCAACCAGGCTGTGGGGGATGGTCTTCCACCATTCATATGCATCCCCTTGTAACAAGGAAACAGAATACTCGAATTTCATCTCTTCCGTACACTGCAGCTTTCTGAAAACTCGTTCCATTCTTTCCAACCACTGTTCTGCCCACAGTGCCTTTAAACTCAATGGCCCCAAATTTCATCAGTTTTTCATATTGCCGAGCTGAGGGCTATGGTTGTGCTACAGGTATTGGCATCTGAGCTTGGGGTGGCACATTACCCGCCTTTTGCTGGAAGAACGCAGCCATTTGCTGTACAAATTGAGCAGGGAACTGCGGTGCTGGAGCAGGAGCTGCAGTGGCTGACCCACTCAAGTTCTGGAGTGCTGGGGCTTCCCCTTGAACCTCAGCCTCAATAGATTGTTCTTTGGAATGATCTCCTCCTTCCATTCCATTTTCCTAAATTTTCTACTTCTTGAGATCAAACACAAGGAGGTTGACCTCCGTTAGTGCATATTCATGATGTAAATATGTCATATGTATGAATTAAAGCCACTTGAGCAGTTGTACTTATCAATAAAATATTCATACACATAGTCAAAATTTATTGAAAAAACCATGCTCTGATACCACTAAAATATGTCACACCTTACCCCTCTGTAAGGCATAACATGATCCCGTAGAATACTTAATGAACTACCGAACTTCACCTACCGATAACTCATTAAGTACCCTACAAGGGATTTTAAAACAATTTTCTTACATTTTGGAAGTGGTGAGCATTTTAGTGAGAATTAAAAACCATTTATTCAAAGCTTAAAGACTAGTAAAAGTTTTTGTCCATTTTAATTTTGCCGCAAATTTTATAAAAATTTTGATAGAGTTCCGTTTGTAATTAGAGAAAACCATTCTTCAAATACCTAAAAAAAAAAACACTTCCAAAAATTTTCCACAACTCCCATCCTCCAATAAATCACAATCAACTCAATTCAAATCACTTCAAGGTAATTCCACAATCCAAATCAAAATTTATCATCTCAAAATATTTAATACTTCATTCACAAGGCATAAAATATGAAATTCACATGTACAAATATTAATTTACAGAAGGAAATCCAAAATAATATTATTACAATTTATTTACAACTGCTCAACTTACATTGATACATACAACATTTCTATATTTACATCAAAATTATCTACAAGGGTATAAAATAATACCCGTACAAAATGATCGATGTGGTCCACAATTCAATAGCAGCTCACTCTGCTGCTTTTTCCTTGCTCTTATCTACGACAGCAAAATAAGCTATCACTGAGTATAAAGATACTCAGTGGTGCACAATAAAAATTTAAAATGCAACACATAAATCATTCATTGGTGAAACACAATTTAAATATTTCTCAATCACATTTCACAAATATCAAAGCTCATAACAACTCCATTTAGTCAAATAATTTATTAAACACAGTGTTGCCAAAATCATATACACTTAAGCCATGACACAAAATTTTCGATCAATGCTGCGTTGTACACCACGAAAAAGCAATCTACAACCTTACTAATCGAAATCAATGAGGGAGGTGGCTAGCTAGCTAATGAGTACTCATCCAATCTCAACCTCAACTGGCAAGCCAGAGAGGGAGGAAAATAAACGATCTCAACCCCATAAATGGAGGAGGAATAGTGTGATACTGTCATGCTAAGTGTGAACATAAAATCAATTCAAAACAATTTATTTAAATAATTTATTGGAAATCTGGTAAATTTTCAAAGTCACATTCACTATCATAAATGGCAACACATTTCGTAACAACTCAAGAAAAATCAAATTTTCAAGAATCATATATTTAAACAATAATTACTGTACACAGACCTGACGTGAGTCGCCTCTAGGCCTTGACTCTGTCTCTCAGAGTTTCCAAGTCTTTTTCAGCTGAAACACACAGTTTCACAGTGTTTCAGTACCATAACTTCGCATAAATCCAAAAATAAATTTCATTTCATTTTTACCTAGCTTTAATGTTCTAATTCCGACGTTCTCGAAGTTTTTGTATTTCGGGTTACTATTCACTATACTATTCAAGTCAAATTGTTGACTTTTTAAGGCTTAATAGGTATGGGAACTCCAACTTCACCCACATACCACATTTTGGTCATTAAATTTGTTGGTTTTGGTCATTTTCTCAAAGCTTAAGTCCTTTTGGCCAAATTGTCAAATTTTCAGTTTTGGTGCTCCAAGTTGCACTGTTCCATTGGTAATTTTACTGTTGGAATTTGGCAAAACTTCCTTCACAGAAAATATTCCTTATTGTCTTAAGTTTATTCTCATTTTTGAATCACCCCAATTGAAGTTTTGTAGCTCAAGTTATGGCCATTTGAACCAGGGCTGCCGGATTGGACACAACCCATATTTTCTGGGCAAATTTTGGTGCTGGCAGATTTGAGTCACCAACTTGGGGTGGCCAAATGACTTAGTTGCTGGCATAATTTTGACTTGTGTTCTTCATGAAAGTTTTAGGTATATATCTCATCTAACCACTGGTAAATTTTCAGGTCATTTTGACCTGTCTAACTCGAGTTATGACCAAATGAACAAACACTGTTTATTTGGTCAGTTTGTACAGTGGCAGACTGCACTTATTCAACTTTGGTCAATTTGTTCACTAGGTTTTGGTAACTTTTTGGGCGTGATTCCTAAATGAAAATTGTGTCATTTTATGTCTATTTTCATCCCCAATTGGTGCCATATCAATTGAACTTGTAAAAGTTCATTTTTGGTCCTTCAAATTTGACTTGGTCATGCTGCTAGCAGCATGACCATATACCCTCCGAATTTAACTTCATTTCCAACCATTCCCTAACAACTCATTTGGTCACAATTGACCATTTTTCACTTCACAATAGGTCAAAAACATCATTTACTCATTTCTCCAAATTTTTGGTTCACAAACCCTAATATTCAAAACCCTAACTCATCAATCCCATGCATTTAATCACATTTAGTGCTTTTAATCCTAACCATTCAACTAAATAAGGTTTTTAAACTCATTCAAATCCATCAAACCATATAAAATCATACTCCCATTTAACCTGGCCAAAATTTCAGTCTGGTCCTCCCCCCATATTTTAATTTCATTTCATTAGTTTCTAAGCTCATTTCAACAACTAAATATGCATTTAAAGTAATAAATTGTAAGTTAGCACACTAACCTTTCTTAAATCTTCAAATCTCTATCTTTTCTTCTTCTTTCTTCTTGTAATCTTCTTCTAAAGTAGCAATAACAAGCTCTAGCAAGGTTTTTATGGGAGTTATTAAGGTTGAATAAGGAAAATTAAGCTTAAGTGTAAGCTTCAATGAAGAACTTTCATGGAGGACCTATGGAGGAAGTGAGGCGGCAAAGGAAAGAAGAAAGAGCTTTTTGGTTTTTTTTTTCTTTTTTCTTTTCTTTTCTTTAATCTTTATCCCTTTTAGAAGACCAAAAATCCAAATTAATAAATAAACTAATTAATTTCTTTATGGCATCATGCATGAGGTCATGCATGATGTCATCACCTTTTGACTTTTCCATCTCCTTTTTTTTTCTATTAATTCTTTAATTTAATTCTCAATTCTAAAATTTTCTTTTCTCTGATTTTATTTGACAGTTAGGTCAGGAGTCAGCTCTCGGGGTCAATTGACCAAATTGCCCCTCGCCGGTTCATCCCGGTTTGCAAATAATTCCATATTTCTTTCGGCTCCCTGACCTAATTATTTGATTGGCTTAACAGTTCTTTTTCATGATTTTCTCTTTTCCACTGTGTTTGTAATAGTCCTAAGGATCGCGGTGTCACATTTTACGGTTCGAAATTTGAGTTTAAATCGACTTCGCAGTCGTTCCCGAGGAGGTCACCCATCGCTGTGACTCTCGGCTCGTTTAACTTCTTATATTCTATTTTTCTTATTTATACTTAACTAATTGAACATTACTAATTATTTGTGTTTATGGCTTCTCTAATTGACTTAAGTGTGGTTCTAATCCCCTTAATTGTCCGGACTGACACCGGTCACCGAAACAGTGAAATCTACCAGGCTATGCAAACGGGGGTGTTACATTACACTTTATAAATGTCATAAAAAATTAAATGGTGATACATTATGTAAATAGTGAAAGAATTGAGCTAAAGGTGCAAATAATGAAAGTTTAACTAATTAAACAATTAATTTAGAGTTAGTGCTCCACTAACTCAATCCTTGGGACATTTATCTAAGCCATTAGTGGGCAGAAACCACTTCATCTTCAACCTTCCACAAACCAGCCGAATTTCCACCATGGGAGAACTCCATTGCCGCACCTTGCTCTACCTCCATGCAAGCATGTTCTAGCCATCCTTTCCACTTCTTTCCTTCATTAAAGCTTGCATACTCACCTTGGGGAAGATATTGGCAACAAGAAAAGCAAGATTTGGTGAAGTTTTGATAAGCTTCAAAAGTGGTAAGTGTCCAAAACCTCTCCCTTGCTTTAGTAAACCTTGTGTTTAGGTTGAGGTGAGTATTTTGGTGAAGAGAAATGAAAGAAATAGTGAGAAATGGACTTGTCCATTTTCGGCAGCCATGAACCTTTGTTGAGCTTGAGTTATTTTTACTTTCAATGAATGGAAATGAAGGTTGATTAATTCAAATGAAAGTTATAGTAAGTTTGTATCTAAGTATGTGCATGTAGTGTTTGAATTAAGGGTGTGAAATGGAACCTTGATACCTTGAGCAAGCTGCCATGTTTGGCAGCCCCTAATAGCATGAATTTGTGTGTGAACATGTAGTTATTAATGAAATATGCTAATGTTAAATTGTGGGCAGCAAGTGTAAATGATATTGAAGTATGATTATGTTGAAGTGTATGTGTAATATTGACATTGAGATATGTTGAATTTTGGTGGAAGTGAATGTTGAACTTAATGGTGAATTGTGTGCATTGAGCACTAGAATATTCTGCCTAAAATTGTTGCTGGAATTGTGTACAATATATATATGGAAGTGTTATTGATTGAATATTGAAGTAATGAGCAGGAGAAGGAATATCAATTTGGAAGTGTATGTGCTTTGTGCAAGTTGTATATTGAAGGCAGTACCTAAATTAGGCCATAAGTGCCAAACTATGAACCCAATTGGTATGGGGCCAATGGGGGGTGAAACTAGACACCAAATAGGCCAACTTTCATGTAGAAATGTTGCCAAAATTCTGCCTAGAAACTGACCATAAAAATAACAAAATCCGGATTAGCAACCTTGCAACCCAGATTTTTTTACCATATGAACAGTGGTCATTTGGATGATCATAACTCACTCAAAATAGGTCCAATTGACCTGAAATTTTTACCATGGTTAGTTTAGACATAGATCTACAATTATTTTGAAGACATCAAAGCCTAGAAATGGCCAGAACCAAGTCAAATGGCTTGCACAAGTTCGGGTACAAAAACTATTGAACCAAAAGTGACCTAAAATTGTCCAAATTTTGCACTAAAGGTGCAATCTATCCAGCTTTAGTAAATTGACCATAACTTGCTCTATACAACTCGGAATGACCTGAAATTTTACCCCATATGCAATAAGACATAGAGCTACAATTTTTCTTCTTTGACAAGAAGCTAAAAACCAAGAGAAATAGGACTTTAAGCTAGACTAATCTAGCACACAAAAATTAAGAATTTGACATTTTACATACAATGATGCTTGAAGCGTTTTGGCAATGAATGCCAACTTGTAAAAATGGTAAATTGCACTATATTGGCAGCATATTGAGATATAAATTGTGACATATTGATGCTAGAAACAACTTATCCATATTACCTAAAAAGGTCAACATATGCATGGATTTGTGAATTATTATCACACCCTACCCCTCTGTAAGGCATAACATGATCCCGTAGTATACCTAATGAATTACCAACTTCGTCTACTGATAACCCATTAAATACACTATAAGGGATTTTAAAACTTTTCTTACTTCTTTTTATAGTGGTGAGCACTATTTACAAGTGTTAAAAACCTTTTTGAACTGAAGTGAAATAGCTAACACATTTGGACTATTAATAATTTCTGTAAAAATTTTGGCAGTGTAACATCCCCACTGTACGTGTTCTGTACGTTCAGTTGTTCCAGTAGTCAAATAACAGTCCAGGCAAGTTAGGATATCTGGAACTACACTTTGGTGATAGTGAACAGACATATAATGATGAAATAAATAGAAAGAAAATACAAGAAAAATCAAACAAAAATGAAAGAGAGAAAATGATGCTAAGTTAAACGAGCCGGCACCAATGATGGGTGATTTGCACCGGAAGGCCGTTCTTGACCCGGGACATGAGGAACCCTCTGAATTTAATTTTGAGACATAAATAAAAGTTTATTGAAATGTAATTGACACTAGAAACATCAAATAAAAATTAATAGATTAGTACAAAGAAAAATGAAAAATCGAGAAACAGACAAAAATCGGGAATATAACCGGAAGTGGGGTATTTTGGTCATTTGACACCTAGAGTTGCCTTTTGACCTCAATGTCCATTAAAAATAAATGATATTACACTTTATAAATGTCTTAAAAATTAAAATTGTGGTACATTATATTAATAGTGCAAGAAATGGGGTATAAAGTGAATAATTAAAATCTTTACATATAAAATTAATTAATTAAAAGTGAGTGGGGCACTAAGGGGTATTTAAACACCTAAAGGACATGTGTATGTCCACTAAACACTTCAGTTTTCTGCATCATCTTCTCCAGCCGAAATGGACTACCATGAAAACACCATGGGCAAAGCTTCCAAATCTCTCATGCAAGCACCTTCACGCCATGTTTCCACTTAAATTCTTTCATTAAACTTGGTCCACACCTCTTGGGCAGATTATAGAGAAGAAAAAGGAAGAGATTTGGTGAAGTTTTGATAAGCTCTAAAAGTTGTAAGTGTCCAAAACCTCTCCCTTGCTTTAGTAAAGCTTGTGTTTAGGTTGAGGTGAGTGTTTTGGTGAAGAGAAATGAAAGAAATAGTGAGAAATGGACTTGTCCATTTTCGGCAGCCATGAACCCTTGTTGAGCTTGAGTTATTTTTACTTCTAGTGAATGAAAATGAAGGTTGATTAATTCAAATGAAAGTTGTAGTAAGTTTGTGCATAAGTATGTGCATGTAGTGTTTAGATTAAAGGTGTAAAATGGAACCTTGATGCCTTGAGCAAACTGCCATGTTTGGCAGCCCCTAATAGCATGAATTTGTGTGTGAACATGTGGTTATTAATGATATATGTTAATGTTAAATTGTGGGCAGCAAGTGTAAGTGATATTGAAGTATGAATATGTTGAAGTATATGTGTAATATTAACATTGAAGTATGTTGAATTTGGGTGGATGTAAATATTGAAGTTTAATGGTGTATTGTGTGTCTTGTGCACTTGAGTATTCTGCCCAGAATTTTTGCTGGAATTGTGTACAATATATGTATGGAAGTGTTGTTGATTGAATATTGTAGTAATGAGGAGGAGAAGGAACATCAAATTGGGAGTGTATGTGCTTTGTGCAGGTTGTGTATTGGAGGCAGCACCTAAATTAGGCCATAAGTGCCAAACTGTGAACCCAATTGGTATGAGGCCAATATGGGGTGAAACTAGACACCAAATAGGCCAACTTTCATGTAGAAATGTTGCCAAAATTCTGCCTAGAAACTGACCTTAAAAAGTGACCAAATCCGAATTAGTGCATTTGAGGCCTGAAAACTGACCATTTGGGCAGTAGTTAGTGTTTAGGCCATAACTCACTCAAAACAGGTCCAATTGACTTGAAATTTTGACCATGAATAGTTAAGACCTATATCTACAAGTATTATGAAGACACCAAAGCCCAGAAATGACCAGAACCAAGTCAAATGGCTTGCACAAGTTCGGGCACAAAAATTGCCGAACCAAAAGTGACCTAAAAATTGACCAAATTGTGCACTAAAAGTGCAATCTGTCCAGCTTTAGCAAATTGACCATATCTTGGTCTACACAACTCGGAATGACCTGAAATTTTGCTTTGCGTGCAATAAGACATAGAGCTATAATTTTAAATCTTTGACCAAAAGCTAAAAACTAAGGGAAATAGGACTTTAAGCTAGACCAATCTAGCACACAAAAATTGAGAATTTAACATTTTGCATACAGTGATGCTTGAAGCATTTTGGAAATGAATGCCAACTTGTAAAAATGGTAAATTGCACTATATTGGCAGCATATTGAGATATAAATTGTGACATATTGATGCTAGAAACAACTTATCCATATTACCTAAAAAGGTCAACATATGCATTGACTTGTGAATTATATAATAGTTAGTAAACTCCAAAAATTGAAGAATTAAACAATTAATTAATAATGTGCCCTAGTTTACCTAGTTGACTAGTATGGATAGGTTGGCATGCCAATAGGATTCTAATAGCTGTTCTGTAAATGGCTTCATGCCATACTGTGTTTTTACGGTTTATTATGCCGCACTGTGACTTTAATAGCCTAAGGCTATACATATTGTGTATTTATTTTTGGCTTATCGCTAGATTGACTATATGGCTTTTTAGCCACGTTATTTGTACACCGGGAGACACTTTGTGACCGATGGTGTGACGGCCCGAGGTGCTAGGCACCCAGTGCTAGTATATCCGTTTATCCAGTCTGGTCAGTATATAGGCTACACGGGCAGTAATTCAAGTACTATTAAATTCTAAATGTAACACCCCTCACCCGTCTACAGTATAGCCGAGCAAGGCATGCTACACGGCGTGCCGGAACACCTAGTCTGTGATTATCTCATTTCTTGAACTCAATTTGATTTTAAGAAGTCATTTATGTAATATTCATATCATATTGATACTATTGTCATACTTTGTTAAAATCAGTGTTTCAAGACTAGTAATAAAAATTTGGCAAGGTGCCGTCTATATTTAGGACAAACTGTCCTTCCAAACCTGTTGAAAATAGTTTAATATTATGATATCAAAATCTCAAATATTTCACAGTCTCTATTTCTCAGCAAAGTCAATAGACTTTTACAGTCATTAAACAGTTCCATAATAGACTCCATAATAATTTAAATATATATAGAAAATTTCTATTTTATTTAATATGTACAAAATATTACAAACCTTAGAGCTTTCATAACATTATAAAATACAGGGCTGAATTTCAAATATACAACAAAAGTACAAAATACAAGATATCCTAAGTCCTACCATGTATGCAATGCAGTGCAGATGACTCTGGACTCCTGTGCAGATCTGACGTTGCACCCGGTCGTAGGTCTGCTGGGCTCCCCAGCTGTATCTCCAATACCTACGCGTTACAAAAGCAACGCGCTAAGCAATTTTGCTTAGTGATGCCAAATATAAAGAAATATATACTAAAATAAAATAAATAAAGTGTTTACAAATTTTTGGTGGTGCTGTATGTCAGTAGACTGGATTTAGGTATTTGAATTTAATAGTACTTGAATTACTGCCCGTGTAGCCTATATACTGACCAGACTGGATAAATGGATATACTAGCACTGGGTACCTAGTACCTCGGGCCGTCATGCAATCGGTCACAAAGTGTCTCCCGGTGTGCAAATAACGTGGCTAAAAAGCCATATAGTCAATCTGGCGATAAGCCAAAAATAAATACACAATATGTATAGCCGTAGGCTATTAAAGTCACAGTGCGGCATAATAAATCGTAAAAACACAGTATGGCATGAAGCCATTTACAGAACAGCTGTCAGAATCCTATTGGCATGCCAACCTATCCATACTAGTCAACTAGGCAAACTAGGGCACATTATTAATTAATTGTTTAATTCTTCAATTTTTGGAGTTTACTAACTATTATATAATCACAAGTCAATGCATATGTTGACCTTTTTAGCTAATATGAATAAGTTGTTTCTAGCATCAATATGTCACAATTTATATCTCAATATGCTGCCAATATAGTGCAATTTACCATTTTTACAAGTTGGCATTCATTGCCAAAATGCTTCAAGCATCACTGTATGCAAAATGTCAAATTCTCAATTTTTGTGTGCTAGATTGGTCTAGCTTAAAGTCCTATTTTCCTTGGTTTTTAGCTTTTGGTCAAAGAAGCAAAATTGTAGCTCTATGTCTTATTGCACGCAGAGCAAAATTTCAGGTCATTCCGAGTTGTGTAGACCAAGATATGGTCAATTTGCTAAAGCTGGACAGATTGCACTTTTAGTGCACAATTTGGTCAATTTTTAGGTCACTTTTGGTTCGGCAATTTTTGTGCCCGAACTTGTGCAAGCCATTTGACTTGGTTCTGGTAATTTCTTGGCTTTGGTGTCTTCATAGGACTTGTAGATATAGGTCTTAACTATTCATGGTCAAAATTTCAAGTCAATTAGACCTGTTTTGAGTGAGTTATGACCTAAACACTAACTACTGCCCAAATGGTCAGTTTTCAGGCCTCAAATGCACTAATCCGGATTTGGTCACTTTTTAAGGTCAGTTTCTAGGCAGAATTTTGGCAACATTTCTACATGAAAGTTGGCCTATTTGGTGTCTAGTTTCACCCCATATTGGCCTCATACCAATTGGGTTCATAGTTTGGCACTTATGGCCTAAGTTAGGTGCTGCCTCCAATACACAACCTGCACAAAGCACATACACTCCCAATTTGATGTTCCTTCTCCTCCTCATTACTACAATATTCAATCAACAACACTTCTATACATATATTGTACATAATTCCAGCAAAAATTCTGGGCAGAATACTCAAGTGCACAAGACACACAATACACCATTAAACTTCAATATTTACATCCACCCAAATTCAACATACTTCAATGTTAATATTACACATATACTTCAACATATTCATACTTCAATATCACTTACACTTGCTGCCCACAATTTAACATTAACATATATCATTAATAACCACATGTTCACACACAAATTCATGCTATTAGGGGCTGCCAAACATGGCAGTTTCCTCAAGGCATCAAGGTTCCATTTCACACCTTTAATCTAAACACTACATGCACATACTTATGCACAAACTTACTACAACTTTCATTTGAATTAATCAACCTTCATTTTCATTCACTAGAAGTAAAAATAACTCAAGCTCAATAAGGGTTCATGGCTGTCGAAAATGGACAAGTCCATTTCTCACTATTTCTTTCATTTCTCTTCACCAAAACACTCACCTCAACCTAAACACAAGCTTTACTAAAGCAAGGGAGAGGTTTTGGACACTTACAACTTTTAGAGCTTATCAAAACTTCACCAAATCTCTTCCTTTTTCTTCTCTGTAATCTGCCCAAGAGGTGTGGACCAAGTTTAATGAAAGAATTTAAGTGGAAACATGGCGTGATGGTGATTGCATGAGAGATTTGGAAGCTTTGCCCATGGTGTTTTCATGGTAGTCCATTTCGGCTGGAGAAGATAATGCAGAAAACTGAAGTGTTTAGTGGACATACACATGTCCTTTAGGTGTTTAAATACCCCTTAGTGCCCCACTCACTTTTAATTAAGTAATTTTATATGTAAAGATTTTAATTATTCACTTTATACCCCATTTCTTGCACTATTAATATAATGTACCACAATTTTAATTTTTAAGACATTTATAAAGTGTAATATCATTTATTTTTAATGGACATTGAGGTCAAAAGGCAACGCTAGGTGTCAAATGACCAAAATACCCCACTTCCGGTTATATTCCCGATTTTTGTCTGTTTCTCGATTTTTCGTTTTTCTTTGTACTAATCTATTAATTTTTCTTTGATGTTTCTAGTGTTAATTACATTTCAATAAACTTTTATTTATGTCTCAAAATTAAATTCAGAGGGTTCTCATGCGGTCTGAATTCGGCAACGGCCTTTCGGTCTGATCACCCATCATTGTGTGTCTTGCTCGTTTAACTTAGCATCATTTTCTCTCTTTCATTTTTGTTTGATTTTTCTTGTATTTTCTTTTTATTTATTTCATCATTATATGTCTGTTCACTATCACCGAAGTGTAGTTCCAGATATCCTAACTTGCCTGGACTGTTATTTGACTGCTGGAACAACTGAACATACAGTGTTAATATTACACAAATACCTAAATCCAGTCTACTGACATACAGCACTATCAAAAATTTGTAAACACTTTATTTATTTTATTTTAGTATATATTTCTTTAAATTTGGCACCGCTAAGCAAAATTGCTTAGCGCGTTGCTTTTGTAACGCGTAGGTATTGGAGATAGAGCTGGGGAGCCCAGCAGACCTACGACCGGGTGAGACGTCAGATCTGCACAGGAGTCCAGAGTCATCTGTACTGCATTGCATACATGGTAGGACTTAGGATATCTTGTATTTTGTACTTTTGTTGTATATTTGAAATTCAGCCTTGTATTTTATAATGTTATGAAAGCTCTACGGTTTGTAATATTTTGTACATATTAAATAACATAGAAATTTTCTATATATATATATTTAAATTATTATGGAGTGTATTATGGAACTGTTTAATGACTGTAAAAGTCTATTGACTTTGCTGAGAAATAGAGACTGTGAAATATTTGAGATTTTGATATCATAATATTAAACTGTTTTCAACAGGTTTGGAAGGACAGTTTGTCTTAAATATAGACGGCACCTTGCTAAATTTTTATTACTAATCTTGAAACACTGATTTTAACAAAGTATGACAATAGTATCAACATGATATGAATATTACATAAATGACTTCTTAAAATCAAATTGAGTTCAAGAAATGAGATAATCACAGGCTAGGTGTTCCGGCACGCCGTGTAATTGACCTGAAATTTTAACCATGGTTAAGACCCATATCTACAAGTCTTATGAAGACATCAAAGCCCAGAAATGACCATAAGCAAGTCAAATAGCTTGCACAAGTTCGGGTCCAAAAACTGGCCGAACCTAAAATGACCTAAAGTGACCTAAAATGACCAATTTTGGTGCAATTTGACCAGCAATAGTAAAATGACCATAATTTGGCCTACATAACTCAGAATGACCTGAAATTTTGCCCCGCGTTCCATAAGACATAGATCTACAAGTTTGTAGTTTTGACCGAAATCCGAAAACCGAGGGAACTAGGTCGTCCGGCTAGGTCAAACTAGTATCCCGGAATCCAGCAAATCGCAAGAAATGCAGTATACACGGAAATGAATTTGGTAACATGTACCAACCATAAAAGACTATCGAATGTGACATATTAATGACATTAAAACCTAAATTACCTAGAATGTACCAAGGGTCGACATAGTGGGTTGACTAAGCGAATAAATGAATTCAGTGAATTAATTATCAAGCATTATCGTTAGAGACAGTTTAAATGAGTACTGAAACACTTCAAATTGTGTTTCTCAGTTAGCAAAGACTCAGGGAGGGGAAGGAAACACTGAGTCAGAGCCAAGAGATAGTTATCAGAGGTTTGTGCACAATAATTATTTCTTTTGAATTTGTCAATTGAAATAAATTACGATTATTTATATGTTATTGTTTTAAATTGTGTTTGTGCATAATAAGTATTTCTTTTGAATTTTTCAATTGAAATAAATTATGATTATTTCTATGTTATTATTTTAAATTGTGTTTGTCCACAATAGCTATTTCTTCTGAATTTTTCAATTGAAATAAATTTTGAATGCAGCACTAATGCTTTACTCAGTTGGCAGCTCAATTTTGTAAGCATTATTGTTGATATGCTCTAACACCTTGAATGGACCATCACACCTTAGACGCAGTTTCGATTTCTGTTGGTTTGGAAACTGTTCCTCCCTGAAATGTACCCACACCAAGTCACCTGGCTCAAAAATAAGTACCTTACGGCCTTTATTAGCATGAGAAGCATATTGTGCATTTTTCTTTTCAATGTGTACCCTAGCTTGCTCATGTAATTTCTTAACCAATTCAGCATTTTTCATACCATCTAGACTATCAATATGATCAATAGGCAATAGTAGCAAGTCTAGTGGTGTGAGTGGATTATAGAACGCGGGGCAAAATTTCAGGTCATTCTGAGTTATGTAGACCAAGTTATGGTCATTTTTCTATTGCTTGTTAAATTGCACCAAAATTGGTCATTTTAGGTCACTTTAGGTCATTTTAGGTTCGGCCAGTTTTTGGACCCTAATTTGTGCAAGCTGTTTGACTTGCTTATGGTCATTTCTGGGCTTTGGTGTCTTCATAAGACTTGTAGGTATGGGTCTTAACTATTCATAGTTAAAATTTCAGGTCAACTGGACCTGTTTTGAGTGAGTTATGGCCTAAACACTAACTGCTGCCCAAATGGTCAATTTTCAGGCCTTACTTGCACTTAATCCGGATTTGGTCATTTTTCAAGCTACTTTTCAAGCAGAATTTTGGCAAGCTTTCTTCATGAAAGTTGGCACATTTTGTGCCTAGTTTCACCTCCAATTGGTCTCATACCAATTGGATCCACACACTTAAAGTTATAGGCCTAAAACTCAAACTGCCTTATTGAAATTCTTGCATACACATCAAGCATCACTTTTAACACTCACCAAACTTAACATTTAAACCAATTATGGTTGTACCACAACCTAAACATAATTCACAACACATTATAGGTCATTTTGGTAGTTTACAATTACATTCAACATATACCAACAAGTGCAGAATTTGTCCAATTCAATTTACAACAATTCAATCACCAATTCATGCTCATTTACAAGTCCCACTTCACACCACCATTCATGCACTCAAACTGTCATAACGACCAACACATTTTAACATCATTATTCCATAAACCAAGCATGAATTCTAGCATTCCTCAAGGGTTAGCAAACTGCCACAATGGTACACTTACATTCCATTACTTCCAAGCTTTAAACTTCATTTTACATTTACATATACTAAGTATACATTACCCAAACAATTTCCTACACAATATACATTTAATCAATCAATTAATTCACCATTTACAAGCACAATTAAACTGCCTTCAAGGTGCTTCCATGGCTGCCAAAAGCGTACATTCCCATTCAACATCAAAACTCAAAAATTTCTCCATTAATCAAACACCCATAACATTCCTACTAACTTTAATGGAGCAATAACCCAAAAATACAAACTTACCACTTTGGAAATTCTTCAAAACTCCTCTAAAACTTGGTCTTCTTGCTGCCTATCTACTGCCCATTGTGTAAGGATCACTTTTAATGGAGAGATTTACAAGAAATTATGGCTTGAAAGTGAAGATTGGAGTTCATGCATGGAGCTTGGAAGCTTTGGCCATGGAGTTCTTCTTGGGAGCAAATCGGCTGCTGTTTGGGAAGGTCGAAGAAGATGACAATCTGTCCAAGAATGAGGATGTAGTGGTCAACTTAGGTGAGTTAGTGGAGCACCATGTGTGATTAAATATTTATTTAATCTTAAATTCCCAATTTCTCACATTAAGCTCCCAATTTTTGCTATTTACTTTAGGTACCACCAATTTAATTTTTTTCATGACATTTTCCAAGTGTAATATCATGTATTTTTAATGGACATTTAGGTCAAAAGACAATTCGGGATGTCAAATGACCACAATGCCCCTGTTCGGGTTGCATTCCCGATTTTTCGGTAACACCGGATTTTGTCCGTTTTTCGATTTCCCACTTTTCTTCGTACTAATTATTTAATTTTTATTTAATATTTCTAATGATATTTATACTTCAATAGGGGTCTATTTAAGTCCTAAAAATATTTTCCAAGGTTCCCTGCGGTCCAGGGCTAGTCAACGGTCCACGCCGTGACTTCCCGGTGCAGTCACCCATCGCTAGGGTTCTCGGCTCGCTTAACTTGGTTGCATTTCTTTACTATTATTTTTCCTTTGTTTTTCTTGTATTTTCTTTTCTTGTATTTCATTATTTAATGTCTACTCACTCATATCGAAGTGTAGTTCTAGACATCCTAGCTGTCTGGACAACACTGGTCACCGGAACAGTAAAACGCATTACTGAACATAAGGGTGTTACAATTATATAACAGTTAGTAAACTCTAAAAATAGAAGAATTAAACAATTAATTTATAATGTGCCCTAGTTTACCTAGTTGACTAGTATGGATAGGTTGGCATGCCAATAGGATTCTGACAGCTGTTCTGTAAATGGCTTCATGCCATACTGTGTTTCTACGGCTTATTATGCCGCACTGTGACTTTAATAGCCTACGACTATACATATTGTGTATTTATTCATGGCTTATCGCCAGATTGACTATATGGCTTTTTAGCCACGCTATTTGCACACCGGGAGACATTTTGTGACCGATGGTGTGACGGCCCGAGGTACTAGGTACCCAGTGCCAGTATATCCATTTATCCAGTCTGGTCAGTATATAGGCTACACAGGCAGTAATTCAAGTACTATTAAATTCAAATACCTAAATCCACTCTACTGACATACAGCACCACCAAAAATTCGTAAACACTTTATTTACTTTATTTTAGTGTATATTTCTTTATATTTGGCACCGCTAAGCAAAATTGCGTAGCGCGTTGCTTTTGTAACGCGTAGGTATTGGAGACACAGCTGGGGAACCCAGCAGACCTACGACCGGGTGAGACATCAGATCTGCACAGGAGTCCAGAGTCATTTGCACTGCATTGCATACATGGTAGGACTTAGGATATCTTGTATTTTGTACTTTCGTTGTATCTTTGAAATTCGGCCTTGTATTTTGTAATATTATGAAAGCTTTAAAGTTTGTAATATCTTTTACATATTAAATAAAATGGAAATTTTCTGGATATATTTAAATTATTATGGACTGTATTATGGAACTGTTTAATGACTGTAAAAGTCTATTGACAGTACTGAGAAATAGAGATTGATAAATATTTGAGATTTTGATATCATCATATTAAACTGTTTTTAACAGGTTTGGAAGGACAGTTTGTCCGAAATACAGATGGCACCTTGCCAAATTTTTATTATCATTTTTAAAACACTGATTTTATTAAAGTGTGAAAATAGAACCAGTATGCTATGAATAGCACATAAAGACTTCTAAAAATCAAATTGAGCTCAGGAAAAGAGATAATCACAAACTAAGTGCTCCGGCACGCTGTGTAGCACGCCTTGCTCGGCTACACTGTAGACGGGTGAGGGGTGTTACAATATCTCGCCCACCAGTGATATCTGGTTTTCTTCATGAAGAAGAACAAGAGTTGTTTACTCTTGAAGAAGTAGATCATGGAGATGATCCACTTACCTATGAAAAAGTTATATCAGATATAGACTCTTCAAAATTGATTGATGCTATGAAATCCGAGATTGATTCCGTGTATAAGAATAAAGTTTGGGATCTTGTTGAACAACTTGAAGGTATTGTACCTATAAGGAACAAATGGGATTTCAAGAAGAAAATTGGTTCTGATGGAAAGGTAGAGACCTATAAAGTAAGGCTAGTAGCGAAAGGGTTTTGCCAAAGGCAAGGAATCGACTATGAAGAGACTTTCTCTCCTGTTGTCATGCTTAAATCAATTAGGATTCTATTAGAAATAGCTGTATACTATGATTATGAGATTTGGCAGATGGATGTCAAAACAGCTTTTCTTAATGGATACATTGAAGAAAGCAATTTTTCATGGAACAACCTAGGGGTTTTGAATCCCAAGATGGTTCCAAGGTATGCAAGCTAAAGCGATCCATTTATGGGTTGAAACAAGCTTCGAAGAGTTGGAACATCCATTTTGATGAAGCCTAAGTCATTTGGTTTTATAAAAAATGAGGATGAGCCATGTGTATATAAGAAGGTTAGTGATAGTGCTATCACTTTCCTTATATGTGGATGATATTCTGTTGATAGGTAATGACACAGGTATGCTAACCATTGTAAAGGTATGGTTGTCAAATACATTCTCCATGAAAAACTTAGGGGAGGCAACCTATATTATTAGAATTCGCATCTATAGAGATAGAGCGAATAGAATAATTAGTTTATCCCAAAGTCTATACTTGGAAAAGGTGTTAAAGAGGTTTAACATGCTTGATTCCAAGAGAGGATTGTTACTAGTGAGACATGATATCCACCTTTCTAAAGAGATATCTCCAAAGACACCTAAAGAAAGAGATAAAATGGCCAGGATTCCATATGCTTCGGCTATTGGAAGTTTGATATATGCAATGTTGTGTACTAGGTCGGATATCGCATATGCTGTTAGTTTAACTAGCAGGTATCAATCCAATCGAGGTTTGGAACACCGAATAGCTGTCAAGAATATCCTTAAGTACTAGAGAAGAACTAAGGATTTATTCTTGATATATGGAGGTGGTGACTTGTAATTGGATGGTTATACTGATTTTGATTTTTAATTAGATATCGATGATAGAAAGTTTACCTCTGGATATGTGTTCATTTGTAATGGAGGTACAGTCAGTTGGAAGAGTTCCAAACAGAGTACGATTGCTAATTCCACTCTGAATCCGAGTATATTCTTTGCATCGAATCTTTGCAAAAAAGTCGTTTGGATAAAGAAGTTCATGACAGAACTTGCAGTAGTTCCTTCCATTGAGTCAGCAGTTGCACTCCACTATGACAACAATGGAGCAGTGATACAGGCTAAGGAACCTTGGTCTCACCAGAAGTCCAAACACATAGAAAGGCGCTATCACATTATCAGAGAAATAGTTGGGCGAGGCGATGTAGCCATTCAGAAAATAGCATCAGCTGGAACTCCAGCTGATCCATTCACTAAGCCTATGTCACAAACTCAGCTAGACCAAGATCTTGAAAAGATGGGTCTAAGATATTGTAATGAATGGCTCTAGTGCTAATGGGAGATTTTTAGTTGTATGCCCTAGAGCATGTCATTTAGTATGTATCTTATACATGCTTTATTAATAATAAGCATTTTCATTTTTCATTTACATAATATATTTATGTGGAATATAAAAGGTCTATTGATATTTTGTTAGAAATTCTATTCTTAAGTTATTAAGAATATGAGTGACAGTATTTCTTGCACAAAGTATCATAAATTGGTTCACAATCGAGGATACTTCACAATAAGGACATGAATTATCCAGAAAGATTGTGATCATGTTTGTTCCCAAGTTATTTATATGAGATGTAAATAAGATGGAATGGTGAGTCTCATGCCGTATAACAAATATGATAGGCACTTATATATGATAAGTAGGCCGAACCAGTGACACTTATGATCAGCACATGGAGTTTACTCTTGTCAATGTATTGTCATAAATCATATTAGTGCATATAATCTTTACACCTGAGATAGCACAGTTATCTTGTATGTAAGTGGCTTGAGTTTGATACTGCTTTCATACTTGTACTGTGTATGGATATATGGGCATGTATTGGCTCCTACAAGTTATATATGGAGGTAGGTGTTGATCAAGATGGAATTTGTTACCCTAAGTAAATAGGGATAAAATCCTATGTTCATTTAATTGTTCTTGATGTTTCAAGTTCCTGGCCAGGATAGATAGATTTAATTAGAAAAGAGTTTTGATGAAAAAATCTTTTTAATCAAGAACTGGAATTAAAAGAGAACAAAATATTCATAGCAAATGGAGTTTGACATAAACCATGACTCCAGCTCGAATTGGGATTTTGTAACAGAGAGATTCTAATGCATAGTAACATATGATAAAAGGTTCATTTAAGGTATTCCTTATTACTGATTGGGTGGCCATGGCATGCTATGCTAGGTGTTAACCATGGTCTATGAGGTGCATAAAATGATTTAGAGAATCATTTATGGTAAGAAAGAGTTCTGATGATATTAAAAGTTGATATCATATCTCATTGCCAATTAGTGATGAGCCTAGTGAGTCACACACATACACAAGTAATCACCAAGTTAAATGTGATTTAATTAATTAATTAAAGAGTTTTATTGATTAACTAAATAGGTTTGGTTGGCAATTAGATTGCAAAGTCCCTAGCGTGTCTTGAAACCAAATCTAGGTTATTAGATGTATAGTATAAGTTAAATTTATTAGTAATATGCCTTAGAGCATATCATTTAGTATATATCTTGTACATGTTTTTATTAATAAAAGGCATTTCCACTTTTTCATTTACATATTATATTTATATGTAATAGAAAAGGTCCATTCATATTTTGTTAGAAATTCTATTCTTAACTTGTTAAGAATATGAGTGACAGTATTTCTAGTACAAAATATCATAAATAGGTTCACAATCAAGGATACTTCACAATAAGGACATGACTTATCCAGAAAGATTATATTCATGTTTGGTCCCAAAGTTATTTATATGAGATATAAATAAGATGGAATGGTGAGTCTCATGCCATATAACAAACATGATAGACACTTATACATGATAAGTAGGTCGAACCAGTGACACTTATGACAAGCACATGGAGTTTACTCTTGTCAATGTATTGTCATAAATCATATAAGTGCATATAAACTTTAGACCAGAGATAGCACAGTTATCTTACATATGGGTGGTTTGAGTTTGATACTGCTTTCATACTTGTACTATGTATGGGTATATGAGCATGTGTTGGCTCCTACTAGTTATATATAGAGGTAGGTGTTGATCAAGATGGAATCTGTTCCTCTAAGTAAATAGAGATAAAATTCTATGTTCATTTAATTATTCTTGATGTTTTAATTTCCTGGCTAGGACAGATAGATTTAATCAAAAAAGTATTTCTGATAAGAAAATCTTTTTTAATCAAGAACTGGAATTAAAAGAGAACATAATATTCATAGCAAATGGGTTTTGACATAAACCATGACTCCAGCTTGAGTTGGGATTTTGTAATAGAGAGATTCTAGTGGATGGTAATATATGATTATAGGTTCATTTAAGGTAAACCTTATTACTGATTAGTTAGCCATGGCATGCTATGCTAGGTATTAACCATGGTCTATAAGGTGCATAAAATGATTTAGAGAAATCATTTATGGTAAGAAAGAGTTCTGATGATATTAAGAGTTGATATTATGTCTCATTGCCAATTAGTGATGAGCCTAGTAAGTCACACACATACACAAGTAATCACCAAATTAAATATGACTTAATTAATTAATTAAAGAGTTTAATTGATTAATTAAATAGGTTTGGTTTGCCATTAGATTGTAAAGTCCCTAGCATGACTTGAAACCAAATATAGATTATTGGATGTATAATATAAGTTAAATTTATATTTAAAGTGTTTAAATATGAATTTAATTAATGAGAAATTAATTAATAAAGATTAATTAATTGATTTATATTTGATATAAATTGATTAGAAGAAGAGAAATAATTATTTTGGGTTGAGAACTCAAAATTAAGACACAGGGGCATTTTGGTCATTTCATAGGGTGACATGTGTCACCATGAGATGGTGGCACATGGCGTTACACATAAACTTGCAAAATGTCTTTTAATCATGTAAGATGATTAAAATTAAGATTAAATATAGGTTTGACACTGGGCACAATGTGATTGGGTGAATTAAACCTAGAACCAATTAGAAGGTGACATGTGGCAAGGGTTTTAAGTGATGACCTAACTATATAAGTGTTGTTATGAAAGAACAAATAACACAAGTTGCTGCTTCCTCTTTGTGCCGCCACCCAAAGGCTCCTCTCCCTTCTCTTCTTCTTCATCTCTCATCTATTCCAAGAGATTAGTAAACAATCTCTTGAATTAAAAATACTAGAAATCATTTCTAGTGTTCTGTTTACATCTGTAATCTCTTAAAAGGCAAAACTTGATTTTCTAATTCATAGAAAAAGCTTTAGAAGCTGCTCAAGGGCTGCCATAGGTGATCTTACTGTGGACAAGCTAGAGGGACAATATCAGGTGTCCTAAAGATGCGTCCCAAAGGTACAAATACGCTGCAGTGCATCAAGAGGTTAGTGTATTTGTTCTTGATCTAATCTAGGGTTCTAAAAATTAATCTGATTAATTCTAAAATCTTAAATGGCAAATACAAATCCAAAAACATATTAAAAGAGTTTTAATATGTTGTTTGTCATTGAAATCAAATAGATAAAAATAAATCTTACATGATGCATATGCCCCTAGGTGAAAATTTTTTGAATTCAATGATCTAAACTTATGTTTTTCATGCTTCCGCTCCTTCAATTGGAATCAGAGCCACTATATTTGCCATTTGGATTGTTGATTATATGATTTAATTGTGTGGAATGATCATGAGATAATAGATCCATTGCTAGTTGGATAAAGAAGTGTGGCGGTATGCTTTATCTCACCATCAATGGTGCGCCATCTTTGGGCTTCATGGGTGGCGCTGTTAGTAGTATGCCCTAGAGCATATCATTTAGTATGTACCTTATACATATTTTTATTAATAAAAGGCATTTTCACTTTTCCTTTTACTTAATATATTTATGTGTAATAGAAAAGGTCCATTGATATTTTGTTAGAAATATTATTCTTAAGTTGTTAAGAATATGAGTGACAATATTTCTAGCACAAAGTATCATAAATAGGTTCACAATTGAGGATACTTCATAATGAGGACATGACTTATCCAGAAAGATTGAATTCATGTTTGTTACCAAGTTATTTATATGAGATATAAATAAGATGGAATGGTGAGTCTCATGCCATATGACAAACATGATAGGCACTTAAAAATGATAAGTAGGCCGAACCAGTGGCACTTATGACAAGCACATGGAGTTTACTCTTGTCAATGTTTTGTCATAAATCATATCAGCGCATATAATCTTTAGACCTGAGATAGCACAGTTATCTTGTCTATAGGTAGTTTGAGTTTGAGACTGCTTTCATACTTGTACTTTGTATGGGTATATGGGCATCTGTTGGCTCCTACTAGTTATATATGGATGTAGGTGTTGATCAAGATGGAATCTGTTCCTCTAAGTAAATAGAGATAAAATCCTATGTTCATTTAATTGTTCTTGATGTTTCAAGTTCCTGGCCAGGACAGATAGATTTATTCAGAAAAGAGTTTCTGATGAGAAAATCTTTTTAATCAAGAACTGGAATTAAAAGAGAACATAATATTCATAGCAAATGGAGTTTGACATAAACCATGACTCCAGCTTGAGTTGGGATTTTGTAACAGAGAGATTCTAGTGCATCGTAACATATGATTATAGGTTCATTTAAGGTAAACCTTATTACTAATTGGGTGGCCATGGCATGCTATGCTAGGTGTTAACCATGGTCTATGAGGTTCATAAAATGTTTTAGAGAAATCATTTATGGTAAGAAAGAGTTCTGATGATATTAAGAGTTGATATCATGTCTCATTGCCAATTAGTGATGAGCCTAGTAAGTCACACACATACACAAGTTATCACCTATTTAAATATGATTTAATTAATTAATTAAAGAGTTTAATTGATTAATTAAATAGGTTTGGTTTGCAATTAAATTGCAAGGTCCTTAGCATGACTTGAAACCAAATCTAGATTATTGGATGTATAATACAAGTTAAATTTATATTTAAAGTGTTTAAATATGAATTTAATTAATGAGAAATTAATTAATCGAGAATAATTAATTAATTTATATTTGATATAAATTAGAAGAAGAAAAATAATTATTTTGGGTTAAGAACTCAAAATTAAGACACAGGGGCATTTTGGTCATTTCACAGTGTGACACGTGGCACCATGAGATGGTGACACATGGGATTGTACATAAGCTTGCCAAATGTTTTTTAATCATGTAAGATGATTAAAATCAAAATTAAATATAGGTTTAACACTTGGCACAATGTGATTGGGTCACTTAAACCTAGAGCTAATCAAAGGGTGACATGTGGCAAGGGTTTAATGTGTTAACCTAGTTATATAAGTGTTGTTATGAAAAAGAAGAACAACCAGCAGCCACTCCTCTCCTTTTTCATGCCATTTTGAGGCTCTCCATCTATTCTTCTTCATCTCTCATCAATTCAAAGAGATTAGCCATCAATCTCTTGAATTAATAACACTAGAAATTGTTTATAGTGTCCTGTTTACATCTCTAATCTCTTAAAAGGCAGAACTTCAATTTCTAATTAATAGAAAAAGCTTTAGAAGCTGTTTAAGGGCTGCCATAGGTGTTCTTGGTGTGGACAAACTAGGGAGACAACATCTGGTGTCCCGAAGACAAATCTCAAAGGCGCAGACACGCTGCAATGCATCAAGAGGTTACTGTAATCGTTCTTGATTTAATCTAGGGTTCTAAAATTAATATGATTAATTTTAAAATCTTAAATGGCAAATACAGATCCAAAAACATATTAAAAGAGTTTTAATATGTTGTTTATCATTGAAATCAAATAGATAAAAATAAATCTTGCCTGATGCATGTGACCCTAGGTGAAAATTTTTGAATTCAATGGTATAAACTTGTGTTTTTCACGCTTCCGTTCCTTCAATTGGTATCAGAGCCACTATATTTGCCATTTAGATTGATGTTTATATGATTTAATTGTGTGTTTAATCATGAGATCAAAAGTTCATTGCTGGTTGCAAAGCCAAGGTGGTGGCACAAATGATGAACACCATGGTGCGCATGGTTGATGCACCACAATGGTGTGCAAAGGTAAATGGATGGTGAATGTGCAATTGTTGTATGATCTAAGATCCATTTTATGTCTAATTAAATTGTTTAATTAGAATTTTTATCACACAATTAAATTATGATTCAAATCAGAATTTTAAAAATTGTTTGAATGTGATTCAAATTTGAATTTTAAAAGTGGCTTGAATGTGATTCAAATCTGAATTTTTAAAGTTGTTTGAATCATATTTAAATCTGATTTTCTTAAAATTGATTGAATAAAATTCAGATCTGATTTTTTTAAAAAATGTTTGAATGTGATTCAAATTTGAATTTTTAAAGTTATTTGAATGTGATTCAAATCTGAATTTTTAAATTTGTTTGAATGAGATTCAAATCTGAATTTTTAAATTTATTTGAATCATATTTAAATCTGAATTTTTAAGTTGAATATGAGATATTCAATTTAATTTAAGTATGTATGTTTTATTTAATTGTTAAATAGTGATATGCATGATGGATGATCATGGACTATAAAAGACCAATGTGATTGGATTTATTTCTTTTATGTTTCTTTTGGATTGTAAATTAATTAATTTATTTTAATTTATTTTGGGCATGTATTATTAAGTTTGTAATAATTTTTGGGTTGTAATTTCATTTATTTAGGTTCTCATAAATTCGCCTTGGTATGCCAAGGATTACTATGTAATATTGGATTGCAAGAAGTTCAAGGAGGTCAAGAGCATTGGTGGGACCAGTGGGAGGAATTCAAGATCAAGTGTTGATTATGTACTCCTTCAGCAACTCTTGTAAAATGAACGAATGAAATGCACCTAGGAATGCCCTGATTCAATTCTTGGTGGCTCAGAATTGAATCCCTTAGAAAGTCCATGATCATACCATATTTACTGCTTGTCCATGAATGCATGAGATGTATGGGAATGCATGCAATTATATGATATATGCATGCTAAATGGATAATGTGCAAAATGAGACCTTAATAGTAATTAGAATGACCATAAAATCTTCTAAACTAATGATTAAGTTGGAAATGCTATAATTAAAGTAATTATAACATAGGCCCTCCATTGGGGCAATTATTTTAAGAAATTTTAAATAGTTGTATAAGATCAATTAATTTAAGAGATTTTCTTAAGAATAATTATTAAGCATGAGATGTTGTAAATATGTAAATAGTTTGGTGGCCAATATTGGATGTACCTGAGGATATTAAAATTGTTTGCATAATTACTGGCTCAATGTGATCTACTTAACTAATGCAAGATAAGTCAATAATGGATGTACCTGAGATTTTGAGCATTAGGGGCTAGGTAAAGGATTGAACCTCACATGAGATGTGATGGGCAAGGAGTTGCTCACTTATAGTTTATTGTAATTCCAATAATGGATGTACCTGAGGATGATTAATAGAATTATAAGAATTCAATCACCCACTAGAAATCCATCCAACTAGGATTTTCGTTTTCTACTTTGGAAGTGTAGGATTCGCTAAGTTAGTGGGAGGACCAATTTGATTAAAAGACCATAATCATTTTGGTTAATTACATGATACATTTACTAATTAATCTGGTTATTTTTTGCAGTTAATTTTCTGATAAAAATGAGCACAGAACAATCACCACCATCTAATATCCTTGCAAGCATACTTGATCGCAATAGGTTGACAGGACCTAATCTGTCTGATTGGCTAAGAAATTTGAAACTTGTCCTAAACCTTGAACATATAGGATATGTTCTAGATTCAAATGTTCCTGGTCCCTTACCTCCAGAGGCCACACAAGAGGAACATGAAACTTTGGATAAGTGGAAGGAGCATGATATGAGAGCTGAGTGTTACATGTTTGCTTCCATAAGTAATGAGTTGCAAAAGCAGCATGAGAACATGTTGAGTGCGAGTGAGATCCTCCTTCACCTACAAGAGTTATATGCTGAGCACAGTAGGAATTCTAGGTATGAGATATCTAGACAGCTATTCCGTATGAGGATGTCTGAGGGACAGAATGTTGGGGATCATGTCCACAAGATGATTCGGCTGATTAAGCAGTTGGAACATCTTGACTTCAACATGGATTTCCAACTACAGACGGATTTGATCCTTCAGTCCCTTCCTGAGTCTTTTGGGAATTTTGTGACAAATTTCCATATGACTAAACAGGAATGCACCTTAGCTGGTTTACTCAACATGTTGGTTATTACCCAAAAGAATATGCCGGGCAATAAAGGAAAAGAGGTAGCTTTGATTGCATCTTCTTCTGCTGGAAAGTCCAACAAGAAAAAGGGCAATATGAAAAAGAAACCTCAGATTCCTGGTCCTTCCAAGAAAATAGCTAAACAAAAAAGGAAGACTAAAGCTGATGGAGGCAAATGAAAGTGTTTCCACTGCCAAAAGAATGGGCATTGGAAAAGGAACTGCCCAGAGTATCTTGCTTCTCTGAAGGACAAGAAGGATACACCTTCGGAAGGTATGTCCACATCTTGTTGTTTAGATTCTAATGATACTGATTGTTCATCTATAGCTTGGGTTTTAGGTACTGGTGCCAGTTCTCACATTTCTAATGATATGCAGGAACTAGCAAATAGTAGCAGCTTATGTTCTCAAGATATTAGAGTTCGGATTGGCAATGGCTTAACTGTTAAAGCTTTAGCCGTAGGATCTAAATCTTTTTACATGTTTGGACATGTTTTGTGTTTGGATAATATTTTATATGTACCTGATGCTTTGAAGAACATCATTTATATATCTAGTTTGACTAGAAATGGCTTTGAATTTCAGTTCACAGATGATGTTTGCAATATTTATTTTGGAAATAAATATGTTGGTTAGGGTTATATGAATGATGGTCTTTATTATTTGGATAATAATGACAAACACAAATTGAATGCAAGTGATCTAAAAGAATTCGATGCCATGGTGAAAACCAACTCAAGTTCAAAATATATTTGGCACTTAAGGTTATGTCATGTTGCAGAAGATAGGATTGCAAAACTGGAGAAAATGGCGATTCTATCCTCATTGGGCTCTGATCCTACTCCAACTTGTGAATCTTGCCTTCAGGGCAAAATGACTAGATCACCCTTTGTTGGACAAGGGCAAAGAGCTGAACATATTTTGGAGCTAATACATAGTGATGTATGTGGTCCATTTAAAAAAATGGCTAGAGGGGGCTTTCATTATTTTATTACCTTTACTGATGATAAATCAAGATTTGAATATTTGTATTTGATGAAATACAAACATGAATCCTTTGAAAAGTTTAAAGAATTTAAATCTAAAGTTGAAAATCAAACAGGAAAGAGTATTAAAGCTCTTCGATCAGATCGTGGAGGTGAATATTTGAGTACTGAATTTGATGAATACTTGAGAGAGCATGGCATTGTTTCTCAACTGACTCCTCCAGGAACACCACAGCTGAATGGTGTATCTGAAAGGAGAAATCATATCCTATTGGATATGGTACGTAGTATGATGAGCTATACTGATATGCCAATATTCTTTTGGGGATTTGCATTAGAATCAACTTTGTATATTCTGAATAGGATTTCATCAAAATTAGTTTCTTCCACACCTTATGAGATATGACATGGAAGAAAACCAAGTCTTAAGCATGTTAAGATTTGGGGTTGTCCAGCTTATATCAAAAAGTTGAACACTGATAAATTGGATACCAGATCAGAAAAAGGTCGATTTGTTGGATATCCAAAAGATAGTTTTGGATATTATTTTTATTTTCCTACTTCACAAAAGGTTGTGATAAGTAGAGATGCCACATTTCTTGAACAACAGTTTGTTCAAGAAGGAGGCAAAGGAAGGCAAATAGAGTTATAATTGGAGAATTATGACCAACCAACAGATCAGATGGATATAGATCCATCTAGTCATCCTATACCCATTGATGAAACGTCTACAGCTGTTCCTCGTAGAACAACCAGGGTATCTCACCCACTAGTGAGATATGGTTTTCTTCATGAAAAGGAACAAGAGTTGTCTACTCATGAAGAAGTAGATCATGGAGATGATCCACTTACCTATGAAGAAGCTATATCAGATATAGACTCTTCAAAATAGATTGATGCTATGAAATCTGAGATTGATTCCATGTATAAGAATCAAGTTTGGGATCTTATTGACCCACCTGAAGGTATTGTACCTATAGGGAACAAATGAGTTTTCAAGAAGAAAATTGGTTCTGATGGAAAGGTAGAGACCTATAAGGCAAGGCTAGTAGCGAAAGGGTTTCGCCAAAGGCAAGGAGTCAACTATGAGGAGACTTTCTCGCCTCTTGCCATGCTTAAATCAATTAGGATTTTACTAGCAATAGTTGCATACTATGATTATGAGATTTCGCAGATGGATGTCAAAACAGCTTTTCTCAATGGGTACATTGAAGAAAATATTTTCATGGAACAACCTAGGGGTTTTGAATCCCAAGATGGTTTCAAGGTATGCAAGCTAAAGCGATCCATTTATGGGTTGAAACATGCTTCGAGGGGTTGGAACATGCGTTTTGATGAAGCCATTAAATCCTTTGGTTTTATCAAAAATGAGGATGAGCCATGTGTATATAAGAAGGTTAGTGACAGTGCTATCACTATACTTGTCTTATATATGGATGAAATACTGTCGATGGGTAATGACACAGGTATGTTGACAATTATAAAGGTATGGTTGTCAAATACATTCTCCATGAAAGACTTAGGGGAGGCAACTTATATTCTTGGGATTCGCATCTATAGAGATAGAGCAAAAAGAATAATTGGTTTATCCCAAAGTCTATACTTAGAAAAGTTGTTAAAGAGGTTTAACATGCTTGATTCCAAGAGAGGATTGTTACCAGTGAGACATGGTATCCACCTTTCTAAAGATATGTCTCCAAAGACACCTGAAGAAAGAGATAAGATGGCTAGGATTCCATATGCTTCGGCTATTGAAAGTTTAATGTATGCAATGTTGTGTACTAGGCTGGATATCGCATATGCTGTTAGTTTAACTAGCAGGTATCAATCCAATCCAGGTTTAGAACACTAGATAGCTGTCAAGAATATCCTTAAGTACTTGAGAAGAACTAAGGATTTATTCTTGATTTATGGAGGTGGAGACTTGCAATTGGATGGTTATACTGATTCAGATTTCCAATCAGATATCGATGATAGAAAGTCTACCTTTGGTTATGTGTTTATTTGTAATGGAGGTGCAGTCAGTTGGAAGAGTTCCAAACAGAGCACGACTACAGATTCCACTACAGAGGCTGAGTATAATGCTGCATCAGATGCTGCAAAGGAAGCTATTTGGATAAACAAGTTCATGACAGAACTTGCAGTAGTTTCTTCCATTGAGTCAGCAATTCCACTACACTGTGACAACAATGGAGCAATCATACAGGCTAAGGAACCAAGGTCTCACCAGAAATCCAAACACATAGAAAGGCGCTGCCACATTATCAGAGAAATAGTTGGGCGAGGCGATGTAGCCATGCAGAAAATAAAATCAGCGAAAGATCCAGCTGATCCATTCACTAAGCCTATGTCACAGACTCAATTAGATCGACATCTTGAGAAGATAAATCTAAGATATTGTAATGAATGGCTCTAGTGCTACTGGGAGATTGTTAATAGTATGCCCTAGAGCATATCATTTAGTATGTATCTTGTACATATTTTTATTAATAAAAGGCATTTCCACTTTTTTGTTTACATAATATATTTATGTGTAATAGAAAAGGTCCATTGATATTTTATTAGAAATATTATTCTTAAGTTGTTAAGAATATGAGTGACAATATTTCTAGCACAAAGCATCAAAAATAGGTTCACAATCGAGGATACTTCATAATGAGGACATGACTTATCCAGAAAGATTGTATTCATGTTTGTTACCAAGTTATTTATATGAGATATAAATAAAATGGAATGGTGAGTCTCATGCTATATGACAAACATGATAGGCACTTATAAATGATAAGTAGGCCGAACCAGTGACATTTATGACAAGCACATGGAGTTTACTCTTGTCAATGTTTTGTCATAATTCATATCAGTGCATATAATCTTTAGACCTGAGATAGCACAGTTATCTTGTATATAGGTAGTTTGAGTTTGATACTGCTTTCATACTTATACTGCGTATGGGTATATGGGCATCTGTTGGCTCCTACTAGTTATATATGGAGGTAGGTGTTGATCAAGATCGAATCTGTTCCTCTAAGTAAATAGAGATAAAATCCTATGTTCATTTAATTGTTCTTGATGTTTCAAGTTCCTAGCCAGGACAGATAGATTTATTCAGAAAAGAGTTTCTGATGATAAAATCTTTTTAATCAAGAACTGGAATTAAAAGAGAACATAATATTCATAGCAAATGGAGTTTGACATAAACCATGACTCTAGCTTGAGTTGGGATTTTGTAACAGAGAGATTCTAGTGCACGGTAACATATGATTATAGGTTCATTTAAGGTAAACCTTATTACTAATTGGGTGGCCATGGCATGCTATGCTAGGTGTTAACCATGGTCTATGAGGTTCATAAAATGTTTTAGAGAAATCATTTATGGTAAGAAAGAGTTCTGATGATATTAAGAGTTGATATCATGTCTCATTGCCAATTAGTGATGAGCCTAGTAAGTCACACACATACACAAGTTATCACCTATTTAAATATGATTTAATTAATTAATTAAAGAGTTTAATTGATTAATTAAATAGGTTTGGTTTGCAATTAAATTGCGAAGTCCCTAGCATGACTTGAAATCAAATTTAGATTATTGGATGTATAGTATAAGTTAAATTTATATTTAAAGTGTTTAAATATGAATTTAATTAATGGGAAATTAATTAATAGAGATTAATTAATTAATTTATATTTGACATAAATTAGAAGAAGAAAAATAATTATTTTGGGTTAAGAACTCAAAATTAAGACACAGGGGCATTTTGGTCATTTCACAGTGTGACACGTGGCACTTGAAGGAACGGAAGCGTGAAAAACACAAGTTTATACCATTGAATTCAAAAATTTTCACCTAGGGTCACATGCACCATGCAAGATTTATTTTTATCTATTTGATTTCAATGATAAACAACATATTAAAACTCTTTTAATATGTTTTTGGATCTGTATTTGCCATTTAACATTTTAAAATTAATCAGATTAATTTTAGAACCCTAGATTAAATCAAGAACGATTACACTAACCTTTTGATGTGCTGCAGCGTGTCTGCGCCTTTGAGATTCGTCTTCAGGACACTAGATGTTGTCCCTCTAGCTTGTCCACACCAAGAACACCTATGGCAGCCCTTGAATAGCTTCTAAAGCCTTTTCTATTAATTAGAAATTCAAGTTCTGCCTTTTAAGAGATTAGTGATGTAAACAGGACACTAGAAACAATTTCTAGTGTTCTTAATTCAAGAGATTGATGGCTAATCTCTTTGAATTGATAAGAGATGAAGAAGAAGAGATAAAAACCCTCAAAGTCCCGTGACAAAGGAGTGTGGCTGCTGGTTGTGTTTTATTTTCTCATAACAACACTTAAATAGCTAGGTTAACACATTAAACCCTTGCCACATGTCACCCTTTGATTAGCTCTAGGTTTAAGTGACCCAATCACATTGTGCCAAGTGTCAAACCTACATTTAATCTTGATTTTGATCATCTTACATGATTAAAAAACATTTGGCAAGCTTATGTGTAATCCCATGTGTCACCATCTCATGGTGCCACGTGTCACACTGTGAAATGACCAAAATGCCCCTGTGTCTTAATTTTGAGTTCTTAACCCAAAATAATTATTTTCTTCTTCTAATTAATTTATATCAAATATAAATTAATTAATTAATCTCTATTAATTAATTTCTCATTAATTAAATTCATATTTAAACACTTTAAATATAAATTTAATTTATACTACACATCCAATAATCTAGATTTGGTTTCAAGTCATGCTAGGGACTTTGCAATTTAATTGCAAACCAAATCTATTTAATTAATCAATTAAACTCTTTAATTAATTAATTAAATCATATTTAAATAGGTGATAACTTGTGTATGTGTGTGACTTACTAGGCTCATCACTAATTGGCAATGAGAAATGATATCAACTCTTAATATCATCAGAACTCTTTCTTACCATAAATGATTTCTCTAAATCATTTTATGAACCTCATAGACCATGGTTAACACCTAGCATAGCATGCCATGGCCACCCAATTAGTAATAAGGTTTACCTTAAATGAACCTATAATCATATGTTACCATGCACTAGAATCTCTCTGTTACAAAATCCCAACTCAAGCTGGAGTCATGGTTTATGTCAAACTCCATTTGCTATGAATATTATGTTCTCTTTTAATTCCAGTTCTTGATTAAAAGATTTTCTCATCGAAACTCTTTTACGAATAAATCTATCTGTCTGACCAGAACTTGAAACATCAAGAACAATTAAATGAACATAGGATTTTATCTCTATTTACTTAGAGGAACAGATTCCATCTTGATCAACACCTACCTCCATATATAACTAGTAGGAGCCAATACATGCCCATATACCCATACATAGTACAAGTATGAAAGCAGTATCAAACTCAAACTACCTATATACGAGATAACTGTGCTATCTTAGGTCTAAAGATTATATGCACTGATATGATTTATGACAAAACATTGACAAGAGTAAACTCCATGTGCTTGTCATAAGTGTCACTGGTTCGGCCTACTTATCATTTATAAGTTCCTATCATGTTTGTTATATGGCATGAGACTCACCATTCCATCTTATTTATATCTCATATAAATAACTTGGGAACAAATATGAATACAATCTTTCTGGATAAGTCATGTCCTTATTATGAAGTATCCTCGATTGTGAACCTATTTATGATACTTTGTGCTAGAAATATTATCACTCATATTCTTACCAACTTAAGAATAATATTTCTAACAAAATATCAATGGACCTTTTCTATTACACATAAATATATTATGTAAACGGAAAAGTGGAAATGCCTTTTATTAATAAAATTTTGTACAAGATACATACTAAATGATATGCTCTAGGCATACTACTAACAATCTCCCACTAGCACTAGAGCCATTCATTACAATATCTTAGACCCATCTTCTCAAGATGTCAGTCTAACTGAGATTATGACAAAGGCTTAGTGAATGGATCAGCTGGTTTTTTAGCTGATGTTATATTTTCTGCATGGCTATATCACCTTGCCCAACTATATCCCTGATAATGTGGTAGTGCCTTTCTATGTGTTTGGATTTTGGGTGAGACCATAGTTCCTTAGCCGGTATGACTACTCCATTGTTGTTACAGTGTAATGGAACTGCTGACTCAATGGAAGGAACTACTATAAGTTCTGTCACGAACTTTTTAATCCAAACAGCTTCCTTTGCGCGACATCGATGCGACAATATACTCGACCTCTGTAGTGGAATCTGCGATCGTGCTCTGTTTGGAACTCTTCCAACCGATCGCACCTCCATTACAAATGAACACATATCCAGAGGTAGACTTTCTATCATCGATATCGATTGGAAATCGAATCGATATAACCATCCAATTGCAAGTCTCCACCTCCATAAATCAAGAATAAATCCTTAGTTCTTCTCAAGTACTTAAGAATATTCTTGTGACTATCGATGTTCCAAACCTGATTGGATTGATACTGCTAGTCAAACTAACGACATATGCGATATCAGGCCTAGTACACAACATTGCATACATTAAACTTCCAATAGGCAAGCACATGGAATCCTGGCCATCTTATCTCTTTCTTGGTGTCTTTGGAGACATCTCTTTAGAAAGATGGATACCATGTCTCATGGTAACAATCCTCTCTTGGAATCAAGCATGTTAAACCTCTTTAACACCTTTTCCAAGTATAGACTTTGGGATAAACCTATTATTCTTTTCGCTCTATCTTTATAGATGCGAATCCCAAGAATATAGGTTGCCTCCCCTAAGTCTTTCATGGAGAATGTATTTGACAACCATACCTTTATAGTTGTTAACATACCTGTATCATTACCCATCAACAGTATGTCATCCACATATAAGACAAGGAAAGTGATAGCACTGTCACTAACCTTCTTATATACACATGGCTCATCCTCATTTTTGATAAAACCAAAGGATTTAATGGCTTCATCAAAACGGATGTTCCAACTCCTCGAAGCTTGTTTCAACCCATAAATGGATCGCTTTAGCTTGCATACCTTGGAACCATCTTGGGATTCAAATCCCCTAGGTTGTTCCATGAAAATGTTTTCTTCAATGTATCCATTGAGAAAAGCTATTTTGACATCCATCTGCCAAATCTCATAATCATAGTACGCAGCTATTGCTAATAAAATCCTAATTGATTTAAGCATGGCAACAGGCGAGAAAGTCTCCTCATAGTCGATTCCTTGCCTTTAGCGAAACCCTTTCACTACTAGCCTTGCTTTATAGGTCTCTACCTTTCCATCAGAACCAATTTTCTTCTTGAAAACCCATTTGTTCCCTATAGGTACAATACCTTCAGGTGGGTCAACAAGATCCCAAACTTGATTCTTATACATGGAATCAATCTCGGATTTCATAGCATCAATCCATTTTGAAGAGTCTATATCTGATATAGCTTCTTCATAGGTAAGTGGATCATCTCCATGATCTACTTCTTCATGAGTAGACAACTCTTGTTCTTCTTCATGAAGAAAACCATATCTCACTAGTGGGTGAGATACCCTGGTTGTTCTACGAGCAGTGTAGATGTTTCATCAACGGGTATTGGTTGACTAGATGGATCTATATCCATCTGATCTATTGGTTGGTCAGAATTCTCCAATTCTAACTCTATTTGCCTTCCTTTGCCTCCTTCTTGAACAAACTGTTTTTCAAGAAATGTGGCATCTCTACTTATCACAACCTTTTGTGAAGTAGGCAAATAAAAATAATATCCAACACTATCTTTTGGATATCCAACAAATCGACCTTTTTCTGATCTGGTCTCCAATTTGTCAGTGTTCAGCTTTTTAATATAAGCTGGACAACCCCAAATCTTAACATGCTTAAGACTTGGTTTTCTTCCACGCCATATCTCATAAGGTGTAGAAGAAACTGATTTTGATGGAATCCTATTCAGAATATACAAAGCTGATTCTAATGCAAATCCCCAAAAGAAGATTGGCATATCAGTATAGCTCATGATACTACGTACCATATCCAATAGGGTACGATTTCTCCTTTCAGATACACCATTCAGATGTGGCGTTCCTGGACGAGTCAGCTGAGAAACAATGCCATGCTCTCTCATTTATTCATCAAATTCAGTACTCAAATATTCACCTCCACGATCTGATCGAAGAACTTTAATATTCTTTCCTGTTTGATTTTCTACTTCAGATTTAAATTCTTTGAACTTTTCAAAAGATTCATGTTTGTATTTCATCAAATACAAATACCCAAACCTTGATTTATCATCAGTAAAGGTAATAAAATAATGAAAGCCCCCTCTAGCCATTTCTTTAAACGGACCACATACATCACTATGTATTAGTTCCAAAATATTTTCAGCTCTTAGCCCTTGTCCAACAAAGGGTGATCTAGTCATTTTGCCTTGAAGGCAAGATTCACAAGTTAGAGTAGGCTCAGAGCCCAATGAGGATAGAATCCCCATTTTCTCCAATTTTGCAATCCTATCTTCTGCAACATGACATAACCTTAAGTGCCAAATATATTTTGAACTTGAGTTGGTTTTCACCATGGCATTGTATTCATTTAGATTGCTATACTCTGGCCAGTGGAAACACTTTCTTACTGGCAATGGAAACACTTTCCTGTTGGCAGTGGAAACACTTTCCTGTTGGCAGTGTCAGCGTCAGCTTTGGTCTTCCCTTTCTGTTTAGCTATTTTCTTGGAAGGACCAGGAATCTGAGGTTTCTTTTTCTTATTACCCTTCTTCTTGTTGGACTTTCCAGCAGAAGAAGACGCAACCAAAGCTACCTCTTTTCCTTTATTGCCTGGCATATTCTTTTGGGCAATAACCAGCATGTTGAGTAAACCAGCTAAGGTGCATTCCTGTTTAGCATATGGAAATTTGTCACAAAATTCCCAAAAGACTCAGGAAGGGACTGAAGGATCAAATCCGTCTGTAGTTGGAAATCCATGTGAAAGTCAAGATGTTCCAACTGCTCAATCATCCGAATCATCTTGTGGACATGATCCCCAACATTCTGTCTCTCAGACTTTCTCATACGGAATAGCTGTCTAGATATCTCATACCTAGCATTCCTGCTGTGCTCACCATACAACTCTTGTAGGTGAAGGAGGATTTCACTAGCACTCTGCATGTTCTCATGTTGCTTCTGTAACTCATTACTCATGGAAGCAAGCATGTAACACTTAGCTCTCATATCATGCTCCTTCCACTTGTCTAAAGTTTCATGTTCCTCTTGTGTGGCCTCTGGAGGTAAGGGACCAGGAACATTTGAATCTAGAACATATCCTATATGTTCAAGGTTCAGGACAAGTTTCAAATTTCTTAGCCAATCAGACAGATTAGGTCCTGTCAACCTATTGTGATCAAGTATGCTTGCAAGGATATTGGATGGTGGTGGTTGTTCTGTGCTCATTATTATCAGAAAATTAATTGCAGAAATAACCAGATTAATTAGTAAATGTATCATGTAATTAACCAAATATGATTATGGTCTTTTAATCAAATTGGTCCTCCCACTAACTTAGCGAATCCTACACTTCCAAAGTAGAAAACGGAAATCCTAGTTGGATGGATTTCTAGTGGGTGATTGAATTCTTATAATTCTATTGATCATCCTCAGGTACATCCATTATTGGAATTACAATAAACTATAAGTGAGCAACTCCTTGCCCATCACATCTCATGTGAGGTTCAATCCTTTACCTAGCCCCTAATGCTCAAAATCTCAGGTACATCCATTATTGACTTATCTTGCATTAGTTAAGTTGATCCCATTGAGTCAGTAATTATGTAAATAATTTTAATGTCCTCAGGTACATCCAATATTGGCCACCAAACCATTTACATATTTACAACATCTCATGCTTAACAATTATTCTTAAGAAAATCTCTTAAATTAATTGCATCTCATGCAACTATTTAAAATTTCTTAAAATAATTGCCCCAATGGAGGGCCTATGTTATAATTACTTTAATTATAGCATTTCCAACTTAATCATTTGTTTGGAAGATTTTATGGTCATTCTATTTACTATTAAGGTCTCACTTTGCACATTATCCATTTAGCATGCATATATCATATAATTGCATACATTCCCATACATCTCATGCATTCATGGATAAGCGATAAATATAGTATGATCATGGACTTTCTAAGGGATTCAATTCGATCCACCAAGAATTGAATCGGGGCATTCCTAGGTGCATTTCATTCATTCATTTTACAAGAGTTGCTGAAGGAGTACATAATCAACACTTGATCTTGAATTCCTCCCCTTTGGTCCACCAATGCTCTTGACCTCCTTGAACTTCTTGCAATCCAATATTACATAGTAATCCTTGGCATACCAAGGCGAATTTACAAGAACTTAAATAAATGAAATTACAACCCAAAAATTATTACAAACTTAATAATACATGCCCAAAATAAATTAAAATAAATTAATTAATTTACAATCCCAAAGAAACATAAAAGAAATAAATCCAATCACATTGGTCTTTTATAGTCCATGATCATCCATCATGCATATCACTATTTAACAATTAAATAAAACATACATACTTAAATTAAATTGAATATCTCATATTCAACTTAAAAATCCAGATTTGAATATGATTCAAATAAATTTAAAAATTCAGATTTGAATCTCATTCAAACAAATTTAAAAATTCAGATTTGAATCACATTCAAACAACTTCAAAAATTCAGATTTGAATCTCATTCAAGCATTTTTTAAAAAATCAGATTTGAATCACATTCAAATATTTTTTAAAAAATCAGATCTGAATTTTATTGAATCAATTTTAAAAAATCAGATTTAAATATGATTCAAACAACTTTAAAAATTCAGATTTGAATCACATTCAAACAACTTTTAAAATTCAGATTTGAATCACATTCAAACAATTTTTAAAATTCTGATTTGAATCATAATTTAATTGTGTGATTAAAAATACTAATTAAACACTTTAATTAGTCAAAGAATAGGCCTTAGATCATACAAAAATTGCAGAATTAAAAGTCGAACCTTGAACCACCCATGGAACCATTGTTGCCGCCACCAATGGTGGCTTCACCATGTGTGCCGCCACACCTCTTGATCCAACCAGCAATGAATTTTTGATCTAATGATCAAACACACAATTAAATCATATAATCAACAATCTAAATGGCAAATATAGTGGCTCTGATACCAATTGTAGGAACGGAAGCGTGAAAAACACAAGTTTATACCATTGAATTCAAAAATTTTCACCTAGGGTCACATGCACCATGCAAGATTTATTTTTATCTATTTGATTTCAATGATAAACAACATATTAAAAATCTTTTAATATGTTTTTGGATCTGTATTTCCCATTTAACATTTTAAAATTAATTAGATTAATTTTAGAACCCTAGATTAAATCAAGAACGATTACACTAACCTTTTGATGTGCTGCAGCGTGTCTGCGCCTTTGAGATTTGTCTTCAGGACACCAGATGTTGTCCCTCTAGCTTGTCCACACCAAGAACACCTATGGCAGCCCTTGAACAGCTTCTAAAGCCTTTTCTATTAATTAGAAATTCAAGTTCTGCCTTTTAAGAGATTAGTGATGTAAACAGGACACTAGAAACAATTTCTAGTGTTCTTAATTCAAGAGATTGATGGCTAATCTCTTTGAATTGATAAGAGATGAAGAAGAAGAGATAAAAACCCTCAAAGTCCCGTGACAAAGGAGTGTGGCTGCTGGTTGTGTTTTATTTTCTCATAACAACACTTAAATAGCTAGGTTAACACATTAAACCCTTGCCACATGTCACCCTTTGATTAGCTCTAGGTTTAAGTGACCCAATCACATTGTGCCAAGTGTCAAACCTATATTTAATCTTTATTTTGATCATCTTACATGATTAAAAAACATTTGGCAAGCTTATGTGTAATCCCATGTGTCACCATCTCATGGTGCCACGTGTTACACTGTGAAATGACCAAAATGCCCCTGTGTCTTAATTTTGAGTTCTTAACCCAAAATAATTATTTTCTTCTTCTAATTAATTTATATCAAAAATAAATTAATTAATTAATCTCTATTAATTAATTTCTCATTAATTAAATTCATATTTAAACACTTTAAATATAAATTTAATTTATACTACACATCCAATAATCTAGATTTGGTTTCAAGTCATGCTAGGGACTTTGCAATTTAATTGCAAACCAAATCTATTTAATTAATCAATTAAACTCTTTAATTAATTAATTAAATCATATTTAAATAGGTGATAACTTGTGTATGTGTGTGACTTACTAGGCTCATCACTAATTGGCAATGAGAAATGATATCAACTCTTAATATCATCAGAACTCTTTTTTACCATAAATGATTTCTCTAAATCATTTTATGAACCTCATAGACCATGGTTAACACCTAGCATAGCATGCCATGGCCACCCAATTAGTAATAAGGTTTACCTTAAATGAACCTATAATCATATGTTACCATGCACTAGAATCTCTCATTACAAAATCCCAACTCAAAAGTGAGTCATGGTTTATGTCAAACTCCATTTGCTATGAATATTATGTTCTCTTTTAATTCCAGTTCTTGATTAAAAAGATTTTCTCATCAGAAACTCTTTTCTGAATAAATCTATCTGTCCTGGCCATGAACTTGAAACATCAAGAACAATTAAATGAACATAGGATTTTATCTCTATTTACTTAGAGGAACAGATTCCATCTTGATCAACACCTACCTCCATATATAACTAGTAGGAGCCAACACATGCCCATATACCCATACATAGTACAAGTATGAAAGCAGTATCAAACTCAAACTACCTATATACAAGATAACTGTGCTATCTTAGGTCTAAAGATTATATGCACTGATATGATTTATGACAAAACATTGACAAGAGTAAACTCCATGTGCTTGTCATAAGTGTCACTATTTCGGCCTACTTATCATTTATAAGTGCCTATCATGTTTGTTATATGGCATGAGACTCACCATTCCATCTTATTTATATCTCATATAAATAACTTGGGAACAAACATGAATACAATCTTTCTGGATAAGTCATGTCCTTATTATGAAGTATCCTCGATTGTGAACCTATTTATGATACTTTGTGCTAGAAATATTGTCACTCATATTCTTAACAACTTAAGAATAATATTTCTAACAAAATATCAATGGACCTTTTCTATTACACATAAATATATTATGTAAACGGAAAAGTGGAAATGCCTTTTATTAATAAAATTATGTACAAAATACATACTAAATGATATGCTCTAGGGCATACTACTAACAGCACTATGAGATGGTGACACATGGGATTACACATAAGCTTGCAAAATGTTTTTTAATCATGTAAGATGATTAAAATCTAGATTAAATATAGGTTTGACACTTGGCACAATGTGATTGGGTCACTTAAACCTAGAGCTAATCAAAGGGTGACATGTGGCAAGGGTTTAATGTGTTAACCTAGCTATATAAGTGTTGTTATGAAAAAGAAAAACAACCAGCAGCCGCTCCTCTCCTTTGTCACGCCATTTTGAGGCTCTCCATCTATTCTTTTTCATCTCTCATCAATTCAAAGAGATTAGCCATTAATCTCTTGAATTAAGAACACTAGAAATTGTTTCTAGTGTCCTGTTTACATCTCTAATCTATTAAAAGGCAGAACTTGAATTTCTAATTAATAAAAAAAGCTTTAGAAGCTGTTCAAGGGCTGCCATAGGTGTTCTTGGTGTGGACAAACTAGAGGGACAACATATGGTGTCTTGAAGATAAATCTCAAAGGTGCAGATACGCTGCAGTGCATTAAGAGGTTAGTGTAATCGTTCTTGATTTAATCTAGGGTTATAAAATTAATCTGATTAATTTTAAAATCTTAAATGGCAAATACAGATCCAAAAACATATTAAAATAGTTTTAATATGTTTTTTATCATTGAAATCAAATAGATAAAAATAAATCTTGCGTGATGCATGTGACCCTGGGTGAAAATTTTTGAATTCAATGGTATAAACTTGTGCTTTTCACGCTTCCGTTCCTTCTGGCGCAAAGTTTGGTTTTAAATTCTACAATTGTTGTCTGATCTAAGGCCTCTCCTATGACTAATTAAAGTGTTTAATTTGTAGTTTTAATCACATAATTAAATTGTGATTCAAAGAAAAATTTTAAAAATTATTTGAATATGATTCAAATCTGAATTTTAAAAGTTGTTTGAATGTGATTCAAATCTGAATTTTTAAAGTTATTTGAATAATATTCAAATCTGAATTTTTTAAAAATTATTTGAATGTGATTCAAATCTGATTTTTAAAAATTGTTTGAATGTGATTCAAATATGAATTTTTAAGGTTGTTTTAATGTGATTCAAATTTGAATTTTTAAATTTGTTTGAATCATATTAAAATCTGGATTTTTAAGTTGAATATGAGATATTCAATTTAATTTAAGTATGTATTTTTTATTTAATTGTTAAATAGTGATATGCATGATGGATGATCATGGACTATAAAAGACCAATGTGATTGGATTTATTTCTTTTATGTTTCTTTGGGATTGTAAATTAATTAATTTATTTTAATTTATTTTGGGCATGTATTATTAAGGTTGTAATAATTTTTGGGTTGTAATTTGATTTATTTAAGTTCTTGTAAATTTGCCTTGGTATGCCAAGGATTACTATGTAATTGGATTGCAAGAAGAACAAGGAGGTCAAGAGCATTGGTGGGACCAGTGGGAGGAAATCAATATCAAGTATTAATTATGTACTCCTTCAGCAACTGTTGTAATATGAATGAATGAAATGCACCTAGGAATGCCCCAATTCAATTCTTGGTGGCTCAGAATTGAATCCCTTAGAAAGTCCATGATCATACCATATTTACTGTTTATCCATGAATGCATGAGATGTATGGGAATGTATGCAAGTATGTGATATATGCATGCTAAATGGATAATGTGCAAAGTGAGACCTTAATAGTAATTAGGATGACCATAAAATCTTCCAAACAAATGATTAATTTGGATATGCTATAATTAAAGTAATTATAACATGGGCCCTCCATTGAGGCAATTATTTTAAGAAATTTTAAATACTTGCGTAAGATGCAATTAATTTAAGAGATTTTTCTTAAGAATAATTGTTAAGCATGAGATGTTGTAAATATGTAAATGGTTTGGTGGCCAATATTGGATGTACCTGAGGACATTAAAATTGTTTGCATAATTGCTGGCTCAATGGGATCAACTTATCTAATGCAAGATAAGTCAATAATGGATGTATCTGAGATTTTAAGCATTATGGGCTAGGTAAAGGATTGAACCTCACATGAGATTGAAGGAGCGAAAGCATGAAAAACACAAGTTTATATCATTGAATTCAAAAATTTTTCCACCTAGAATTAAAAAATTTTTCACCTAGGCTCACATGCATCATGCAAGATTTATTTTTATCTATTTGGTTTCAATGATAAACAGCATATTAAAACTCTTTTAATATGTTTTTGGATCTACATTTGCCATTTAAGATTTTAGAATTAATCAGATTAATTTTAAGAACCCTAGATTAGATCAAGAACAAGTGCACAGACCTTTTGATGCACTGCAGTGTGTTGGTACCTTTGGGATGCATCTTTTGGACACCTGATATTGTCCCTCTAGCTTGTCCACACAAAGATCACCTATGGCAGCCCTTGAACAGCTTCTAAAGCTTTTTCTATGAATTAGAAATTCAACTTTTACCTTTTGAGAAATTACAGATGTAAACAGGATACTAGAAACAATTTCTAGTATTTTTAATTCAAGAGATTGTTTGCTAATCTCTTTGAATTGATGAGAGATGAAGAAGAAGAGAAGAGAGAGGTCTCCAAGGTGGCTACACAAAGGGAAAGGCAGCAGCTTGTTATGTTTTTCTTTTCAAACAACACTTATATAGCTAGGTCATCACTTAAAACCCTTGCCACATGTCACCTTCTGATTGGCTCTTAGTTTAATTGACCCAATCACATTGTGCCAAGTGTCAAACCTTTATTTAATCTTGATTTTAATCATCTTACATGATTAAAAGACATTTGGCAAGCTTATGTGTAGTGCCATGTCTCACCATCTCATGGTACCACATGTCACCCTATGAAATGACCAAAATGCCCTTGTGTCTTAATTTTGAGTTCTCAACCCAAAATAATTATTTCTCTTATTCTAATCAATTTATATAAAATATAAATTAATTAATTAATCTCTATTAATTAATTTCTCATTAATTAAATTCATATTTAAACACTTCAAATATAAATTTAACTTATACTATACATCCAATAACCTAGATTTGGTTTCAAGCCATGCTAGAGACTTTGCAATCTAATTGCAAACCAAACCTAATTAATTAATTAATTAATCTCTTTAATTAATTAATTAAATCATATTTAATTTGGTGATTACTTGTGTATGTGTGTGACTTACTAGGCTCATCATTAATTGGCAATGAGACATGATATCAACTCTTAATATCATCAGAACTCTTTCTTAACACAAATGATTTCTCTAAATCATTTTATGCACCTCATAGACCATGGTTAACACCTAGCATAGCATGCCATAGCCACCCAATTAGTAATAAGCTTTATCTTCAATGAACCTATAATCATATGTTACCATGCACTAGAATCTACTCTGTTACAAAATCCCAATTCGAGCTGGAGTCATGGTTTATGTCAAACCCTATTTACTACGAATATTATGTTCTCTTTTAATTCCAGTTCTTGATTAAAAGATTTTTCTCATTAGAAACTCTTTTCTGATTAAATCTATCTGTCCTGGCCAGGAACTTGAAACATTAAGAACAATTAAATGAACATAGGATTTTATCCCTATTTACTTAGACGAAGAGATTCCATCTTGATCAACACCTACCTCCATATATAACTAGTAAGAGCCAAAACATGCCCATATACCCATATATAGTACAAGTATGAAAGCAGTATCAAACTCAAACTACCTATGTACAAGATAACTGTGCTATTTCAAGTCTAAAGATTATATGCACTGATATGATTTATGACAATGCATTGATAAGAGTAAACTCCATGTGCTTGTCATAAATGTCACTGGTTCGACCTACTTATCATGTATAAGTGCCTATCATGTTTGTTATATGGCATGAGACTTACCATTTCATCTTATTTACATCTCATATAAATAACTTCAGAACAAACATGATTATAATCTTTCTGGATAATTCATGTCCTTATTGTGAAGTATCCTCGATTGTGAACCAATTTATGATACTTTGTGCTAGAAATATTGTCACTCATATTCTTAATAACTTAAAAATAGAAATTCTAACAAAATATCAATGGACCTTTTCTATTACACATAAATATATTATGTAAACGGAAAAGTAAAAATGCATTTTGTTAATAAAATATGTATAAGATACATACTAAATGATATGCTCTAGGGCATACTACTAACAGAGATGTGGTGGGCAAGGAGTTGCTCACTTATAGTTTATTGTAATTCCAATAACGGATGTACCTGAGGATGATCAATAGAATTATAAGAATTCAATCACCCACTAGAAATGTCACACCTTACCCCTCCGTAAGGCATAACATGATCCCGTAGTATACCTAATGAATTACCAACTTCGTCTACTGATAACCCATTAAATACACTACAAGGGATTTTAAAACTTTTTTTAATTCTTTTTTTACAGTGTTGAGCACTATTGACAGGTGTTAAAAATTCTTTTAACTGAAGTGAAATCAAATAACACATTTGAAGTATTAACAATTTTTGTAAAAATTTTGGTAGAGTACCATCTGTATTTCGAATAAAACAGTTCTTCAAAAACCTATAAAAAGCACTTCAAATATATAATTTCTTAATCCCAAACTTCAATAAAAATTCAACACAATAATTTTCTCAACATTATCAACTCTGTTCAATAATCATTTTTCCAGTGTTCCCAAAAGATGAGATAAAAGAAATATGTTACAATATTTTTGCAGGCTAAAATAATTTACAATTTTAGTTTACAACTGCTCAAGACCAAGTACAATATATACATACAGTGCAAATACATTACAATAAAAGCTACAAAATATGGTATACTCAATATACCCAGTGAAATGTCAAGATGTGATACAAGCAGCCTACTCTGCTGCTCTGTCCGTCTGTCTACCTGCGACAGCAATGAAAAAGCTATCGCTGAGTAAAATTTAATCAGTGGTGCACAATAACAATTTAAAATGCTATATATAAAACTTTTATTAACAATTTACGATTCAAACAATTCATAATTTTTCAAAGCTCATATAACACAAATTTGATCAAACAATTGAATAACACAGTGTTGCTAATTAATAACACAATTTGATAAAATAACTGAATAACAAAGTTTAGGCCATGACACAAATTTTTCGAACATGCTGTGTTGTACACCACGACAAGGCACACTCACCCCACTAATCGAAATCAATGAGGGAGGAAGCTAGCTAGATAATGAGTACTCATCCATACTCACCTCAGACTGATAAGCCAAAGAGGGAGGAATATAATCACACTCACCCCATAAATGGAGGAGGAACATAGTAACATTGTCATGCCAAGTGTGAATCAAAACAATTCCAATTCACAATATTTCATACAAACCACAAATCACATTTTATTTCAAAATTTCCATTTGCAAAGTAGGAAACACAATAACTTCCAAATAATATTCCCAAAGCCAAAACAATAAAAAATTATTCATAACTCATTTCTCCAAATAAATTTTCTAGTAAAAGCAGTGAATATAAAAAGTATTGTGTACAGACCTCTGATAAATGCCTCTTAGCCTTGACTCGGTGTTCCTTATGCTTCTCAATATCCTTTTCAACTGAAACACACAATTTAAAGTGTTTCAGTACTCAATGAATTTGTTTCTAATAATAAAATCCAATATTTAAATTTTTTTGGTACTATTCCCTTCAATTCATTTCATTAGTCAACCTATAATGTTGACCATTGATGCACTCTAAGTGAGTCAATTCTAATGTTACCAATATATCACATTTTATAGCCCTTTAGTGTTGGTATATGTCACCAATTTCATTTCTAAGTGTATTGCATTTTATTACAATTTACCGAATTTCAGTGTACTATTTTGACCTAGCCGGACGACCTAGTTCTCTCAGTTTTTGGGTTCCGGTCCAAACTAAAAACTTGTAGGTCTATGCCTTATTGCACACGGGGCAAAATTTCAGGTCATTCTGAGTTGTGCAGACCAAGATATGGTCAATTTACCAATGCTGGACAGAATGCACTAAAATGGTAGGCTTAGGTCATTTTTAGGTCACTTTTGGTTCGGCCAGTTTTGGTACCTGAACTTGTGCAAGCTATTTGTCTTGGTTATGGCCATTTCTGGGCTTTAGTGTCTTCATAAGAATTGTAGATCTATGTCTAAACTATTCATGGTAAAAATTTCAGGTCATTTGGACCTGTTTTGAGTAAGTTATGGTCAAAACTCTAACTGCTACCCAAATGGTTAATTTCCAGGTTTTCAAGTTACTAATCCGGATTTGGTCATTTTTCAAGTTACTTTCTAGGCAGAATTTTGGCAACATTTCTACATGAAAGTTGGCCTATTTGGTGTCTATTTTTACTCCCCATTGGCCTCATTCCAATTGGGTCTACAATTTTGCACTTATAACCTAATTTAGGTACTGCCATCAATATACAACCTGCACAAGACACTTACACTTCCAATTTGACATTCCTTCTCCTCCTCATTACTTTATTATTCATGCATAGCACTTCTACAAATATTAAACGAAATTCCAGAAAGTATATTGGGTAGAACACTCAAGTGTTCAATGCACACAATACACCATTCAAGTTCAACATTCACTTCCACCAAAATTCAACATATCTCAATATCAATATCACACATATACTTCCATATACTCATACCTCAATATCAATTATACATGCTGCCCACAATTTAACACTATCATATTTCATTAATAAACTTCATATTCACACACCCAAATTCATGATATTATAGGCTGCCAAACATGGCAGTTTGCCAAAGCATCAAGGTCCCATTTCAAACCCTTAATTCAAGCACTAACATGCACATCTTTGAATACTAACTTACTACATCTTCCATTAGAGTTAATCAACCTATTTTCCCATCATTTACATGTAAACAACAAGTTAAACATTTTACTTACATGGCTGCCAAAATGGTACATCACCAATAATTCATCAAACCTCAAACTTCATCCATAATTCAACTCACCACAACACCCACACAAACTTTAATAAAGCAAAAATGGAAAACAAGCACTTACTCAAATTAAAGCTTGTTAAAAACTCATCAAAACCTATCTTTCTTGCTCCCTAATTATTGCCCAAGGTGTGGTGATCACTTTTAGTGAAGGAACTATAGTGAAATGAAGCTTGGAATGGGAGTGCATGTGGCTTGCTACATGGACGGCAATGGAGCTTTAATGGTGGTTCAAATGGCTATTTGTTATGAGGTTGAAGATGAAGTGGTTTTTGCCCCAAAATATGATATATTATATGTCCACTAATCCCTTTAGTGGAGAACTAAGTTTAGTTAATGATTATTTATTATAAAGTTTCCAATTTCCCACATTTTCCTCATATCTTTTACTATTTAGATTATGTACCACCATTTTAATTTTTCATGACAATTTCAAAGTATAATATCATTTATTTTTAATGGACATTTAGGTCAAAGGGTATCTCAGGGTGTCAAATGACCACAATGCCCCTATTAGGGTTGCATTTCTGATTTTTCGGTAACGCCGAGTTTTGTCATTTTCTCGATTTCTCGTTTTTCTTTGTACTAATTAATTAATTTTTATTTGCTATTTCTAATGACATTTATACTTCAATAGATTTTTATTTAAGTCTTAAAAATATTTTCTAGGATTCCCTGTGGTCCAGGGCTAGTCAACGATCCACGCTGCAACTTCTCGGTGTGGTCACCCATTGCTAAGATTTTCAGCTCGTTTAACTTGGTTTCATTTCATTGCTATTATTTTTCCTTTATTTTTCTTGTATTTTCCTTTCTTGTATTTCATTATTTTATGTCTCCTCACTACTTTTAAATGTAGTTCTAGGCATCCTAGCTGTCCGAATAACACTGGTCATTAGAATAGTAGAACGCACTACCGAACATAGGGGTGTTACAAGAAATCCATCCAACTAGGATTTCCGTTTTCTACTTTGGAAGTGTAGGATTCGCTAAGTTAGTGGGAGGACCAATTTGATTAAAAGACCATAATCATTTTGGTTAATTACATGATATATTTACTAATTAATCTAGTTATTTTCTATAGTTAATTTTCTGACAATAATGAGCATAGAACAACCACCACCATCCAATGTCCTTGCAAGCATACTTGATCGCAATAGGTTGACAGGACCTAATATGTCTGATTGGCTAAGAAATTTGAAACTTGTCCTGAACCTTGAACGTATAGGATATGTTCTAGACTCAAATGTTCCTGGTCCCTTACCTCCAAAGGCCACTCAAGAGGAGCATGAAACTTTGGACAAGTGGAAGGAGCATGATATGAGAGCTAAGTGTTACATGCTTGCTTCCATGAGTAATAAGTTGCAGAAGCAGCATGAGAACATGCAGAGTGTGATTGAGATCCTCCTTCACCTACAAGAGTTGTATGGTGAGCACAGCAGGAATGCTAGGTATGGGATATCTAGACAGCTATTCTGCATGAGGATGTCTGAGGGACAGAATGTTGGGGATCATGTCCATAAGATGATTCAGCTAATTGAGCAGTTAGAACATCTTGACTTCAACATGGATTTCCAACTACAGATGGATTTGATCCTTCAGTTCCTTCCTTAGTCTTTTGGAAATTTTATGACAAATTTCCATATGATAAACAGGAATACACCTTGGCTAGTTTACTCAACATGCTGGTTATTGCCCAAAAGAATATGCCGGGCAATAAAGGAAAAGAGGTAGCTTTGATTGCATCTTCTTCTCCTGGATAGTCCAACAAGAAGAAGGGCAATAAGAAAAAGAAATCTCAGATTCCTAGTCCTTCCAAGAAAATAGCTAGACAGAAAGGGAAGACTAAAGCTAATGGAAGCAAAGGAAAGTGTTTCCATTGCCAGAAGGATGGGCATTGGAAAAGGAACTGCTTTGAGTATCTTGCTTCTCTGAAGAACAAGAAGGATAGACCTTCAAAAGGTATGTCCATATCTTGTTATTTAGATTTTGATGATACTCATAGTTCATCTATAGCTTGGGTTTTAGATACTGGTGCCAGTTCTCACATTTCTCATGATATGCAGGAACTAGCAAATAGTAGCAGCTTGCGTTCTCAAGATGTTAGAGTCCGGATTGGCAATGGCTCAACTATTGAAGCTTTAGCCATAGGATCTAAATTTTTTACATGTTTGGACATGTTTTGTGTTTGGATAATATTTTATATGTACATGAGGCTTTTAAGAACATCATTTTTATATCTAGTTTGACTAGAAATGGTTATGAATTTCAGTTCACAGATAATGTTTGGAATATTTATTTTGAAAATAAATATGTTGGTTTGGGTTATATGAATGATGGTCTTTATTATTTGAATAATAATGACAAACACAAAATGAATGCGAGTGATCTAAATGAATGCAATGCCATGGTGAAAATCAACTCAAGTTCAAAATATATTTGGTACTTAAGGTTATGTCATGTTGCACTGGAGAAAATGGGGATTCTTTCCTCATTGGGCTCTGAGCCTACTATAACTTGTGAATCTTGCCTTCAAGGCAAAATGACTAGATCACCCTTTATTGGACAAGGACTAAGAGCTGAAAATATTTTGTAGCTAATACATAGTGATTTATGTGGTTCATTTAAGGAAATTGCTAGAGGCGGTTTTCATTACTTTATTACCTTTATTGATGATAAATCAAGGTTTGGGTATTTGTGTTTAATGAAATACAAACATGAATCCTTTGAAAAGTTCAAAGAATTTAAATCTGAAGTAGAAAATTAAACAGGAAAGAGTATTAAAGCTCTTCGACCAGATCGTGGAGGTGAATATTTGAGTACTGAATTTGATGAATACTTGAGAGACCACGACATTGTTTTCCGGCTGACTCCTCCAGGAACACCACAGCTGAATGGTGTATCTAAAAGGAGAAATCGTACCCTATTGGATATGGTACATAGTATATGAGCTATACTGATATGCCAATCTCCTTTTGGCGATTTGCATTACAATCAACTTTGTATATTATGAATAGTATTCCATCAAAATCAGTTTCTTTCACACCTTATGAGATATGGCATGGAAGATAACCAAGTCTTAAGCATGCTAAGATTTGGGGTTGTCCAGCTTATATCAAAAAGCTGAATACTAATAAATTGGAAACCAAATCAGAAAAGGGTCGACTTGTTGGATATCCAAAAGATAGTTTTGGATATTATTTTCATTTGCCTACTTCACGAAAGGTTGTGGTAAGTAGAGATGCCACATTTCTTGAACAACAGTTTGTTCAAGAAGGAGGAAAAGGAAGGCAAATAGAGTTAAAATTGGAGAATTCTGACCAACCAACAGATCAGATGGATATAGAACCATCTAGTCAACCTACACCCATTGATGAAACATCTACAGCTATTCCTCGTAGAACAACCAAGGTATCTCACCCACCAGTGAGATATGGTTTCCTTCATGAAGAAGAACAAGAGTTATCTACTCATGAAGAAGTAGATAATGGAGATGATCCACTTACCTATGAAGAAGTTATATCAGATATAGACTCTTGAAAATGGATTGATGCCATGAAATCTGAGATTGATTCCATGTATAAGAATCAAGTTTGGGATCTTATTGACCCACCTAAAGGTATTGTACCTATAGGGAACAAATGGGTTTTCAAGAAGAAAATTGGTTCTGATGGAAAGGTAGAGACCTATAAGGCAAGGCTAATAGCGAAAGGGTTTCGCCAAAGGCAAGGAATCGACTATGAGGAGACTGTCTCGCTTGTTTCCATGCTTAAATCAATTAGGATTCTATTAGCAATAGCTGCATACTATGATTATGAGATTTGGCAGATTGATGTCAAAATAGCTTTTCTCAATGCATACATAGAAGAAAACATTTTCATGGAATAACCTAGGGGTTTTGAATCCCAAGATGGTGAAGGAGCGGAAGCATGAAAAACACAAGTTTATACCATTGAATTCAAAAATTTTTCACCTAGGGTCACATGCATCATGCAAGATTTATTTTATCTATTTGATTTCAATGATAAACAACATAGTAAAACTCTTTTAATATGTTTTTGGACCTGCATTTGCCATTTAAGATTTTAGAATTAATCAGATTAATTTTAGAACCCTATATTAAATCAAGAGCAAATACACTAACCTCTTGATGCACTGCAACATATTTGTGTCTTTGGGATGCGTCTTTAGGACACCAGATGTTGTCCCTCTAACTTGTCCACACCAAGTTCACCTATGGCAGCCCATGAACAGCTTCTAAAGCTTTTTTCTATTAATTAGAAAATCAAGCTTTTCCTTTTAAGAGATTAAAGATATAAACAGGACACTAAAAACGATTTCTAGTATTTTTAATTTAGGAGATTATTTGCCAATCTCTTGGAATAGATGAGAGAGGAAAAAGAAGTGAAGGGAGAGGAGCCTTTGGGTGGCGGCACAAAGAGGAGTAGTAGCTTAAGTTATTTTTCTTTTCATAACAACACTTTATAGCTAGGTTACTACTTAAAACCCTTGCCATATGTCACCTTCTAATTGGCTCTAGGTTTAATTGACCCAATCACATTGTGCCAAGTGTCAAACCTATATTTAATCTTAATTTTAATCATCTTACATGATTAAAAGACATTTGGCAAGCTTATGTGTAGTGTCATGTGTCACAATCTAATGGTGCCACATGTCACCCTGTGAAATGACCAAAATGCCCCTGTGTCTTAGTTTTGAGTTCTCAACCCAAAATAATAATTTCTCTTCTTCTAATTAATTTATATCAAATATAAATTAATTAATTAATCTCTATTAATTAATTTATCATTAATTAAATTCATATTTAAACACTTTAAATAAAAATTTAACTTATACTATACATCCAATAGCCTAGATTTGATTTCAAGTCATGCTAGGAACTTTGCAATCTAACTGCAAACCAAACCTATTTAATTAATCAATTAAACTCTTTAATTAATTAATTAAATCATATTTAATTTGGTGATTAATTGTGTATGTGTGTGACTTACTAAGCTCATCACTAATTGACAATGAGACATGATATCAACTCTTAATACCATTAGAACTCTTTCTTACCATAAATGATTTCTCTAAATCATTTTATGCACCTCATAGACCACGGTTTACACCTATCATAGCATGCCATGGTCACCCAATTAGTAATAAGGTTTACCTTAAAAGAACTTATAATCATATGTTACCATGCACTACAATCTCTCTGTTACAAAATCCCAATTCAAGCTGGAGTCATAGTTTATGTCAAACCCCATTTGCTATGAATCTTATGTTCTCTTTTAATTCCAGTTCTTGATTAAAAGATTTTCTCATAAAAAACTCTTTTCTGAATAAATCTATCTGTCCTGGCCAAGAACTTGAAACATCAAGAACAATTAAATGAACATAGGATTTCATCCCTATTTACTTAGAGGAAGAGATTCCATCTTGATCAACACCTACCTCCATATATAACTAGTAGGAGCCAACACATGTCCATACACAGTACAAGTACGAAAGTAGTATCAAACTCAAACCACCTATATACAAGATAACTGTGCTATCTCAAGTCTAAAAATTATATGCACTGATATGATTTATGACAATACATTGACAAGAGTAAACTCCATGTGCTTGTCATAAGTATCACTAGTTCGACCTACTTATCATGTATAAGTGCCTATCATGTTTGTTATATGGCATGAGACTCACCACTCCATCTTATTTATATCTTATATAAATAATTTGGGAACAAATATAAATACAATCTTACTGGATAAGTCATGTCCTTATTGTGAAGTATCCTCGATTGTGAACCTATTTGTGATACTTTGTACTAGAAATACTATCACTCATATTCTTAACAACTTAAGAATAGAATTTCTAACAAAATATCAATGGACATTTTCTATTACACATAAATATATTATGCAAACAGAAAAGTGAAAATGCCTTTTATTAATAAAAGATGTACAAGATACATGCTAAATGATATGCTCTAGGGAATACTACTAACAATCTCCCACTAGCACTAGAGCCATTCATTACAATATCTTCGACCCATCTTCTCATGATGTCGGTTTAGCTGAGTCTGTGACATAGGCTTAGCATATGGATCAGTTGGATTTTAAGCTGATGCTATTTTCTGCATGGCTACATCGCCTTGTCCAACTATTTCTCTGATAATGTAGTAGCGCCTTTCTATGTGTTTGGATTTCTGGTGAGACTGGGGTTCCTTAGCCTGTATGACTGCTCCATTATTGTCACAGTATAGTGGAACTGCTGACTTAATGGAAGGAACTACTGCAAGTTTTGTCACAAACTTCTTTATCCAAACAGCTTCCTTTACAGCATCTGATGCAGCATTATACTCTTCCTCGGTAGTGGAATCTGCAGTTGTGCTCTATTTGGAACTCTTCCAACTGACTGCACCTCCATTGCAAATGAACACATACCCAGAGGTAGACTTTCTATCATCAATATCTGATTGAAAATCATAATCAGTATAACCATCCAATTGCAAGTCTCCACCTCCATAAATCAAGAATAAATCCTTAGTTCTTCTCAAGTACTTAAGGATATTCTTGATAGCTATCCAGTTTTCCAAACTTAGATTGGATTGATACTTGCTAGTCAAACTAACAACATATGCGATATCCGGCCTAGTACGCAACATTGCATGCATTAAACTTCCAATAGCCGAAGCATATGGAATCCTGGCCATTTTATCTCTTTCTTCAGGTGTCTTTGGAGACATCTCCTTAGAAAGATGGATACCATGTCTCACTGGTAACAATCCTCTCTTGGAATCAAGCATGTTAAACCTCTTTAACAACTTTTCCAAGTATAGACTTTGGGATAAACCAATTATTCTTTTCGCTTTATCTCTATAGATGCGAATCCCAATAATATAGGTTGCCTCCCTTAAGTCTTTCATGGAGAATGTATTTGACAACCATACCTTTACAGTTGTCAACATACCTATATCATTACCCATCAACAGTATGTCATCCACATATAAGATAAGGAAAGTGATAGCACTGTCACTAACCTTCTTTTTTGATAAAACCAAATGATTTAATGGCTTCATCAAAATGGATGTTCCAACTCCTCGAAGCTTGTTTCAACCCATAAATGGATCGCTTTAGCTTGCATACCTTGGTACCATCTTGAGATTCAAAACCCCTAGGTTGTTCCCTGAAAATGTTTTCTTCAATGTATCCATTGCGAAAAGCTATTTTGACATCCATTTGCCAAATCTCATAATCATAGTATGCAGCTATTGCTAATAGAATCCTAATTGATTTAAGCATGGCAACAGGCAACAAAGTCTCCTCATAGTCGATTTCTTGCCTTTGGCGAAACACTTTTACTACTAGCCTTGCCTTATAGGTCTCTACGTTTCCATCAAAACCAATTTTCTTCTTAAAAACTCATTTGTTCCCTATATGTACAATACCTTCAGGTGGGTCAACAAGATCCCAAACTTGATTCTTATACATGGAATCAATATCGGATTTCATAGCATCAATCCATTTTGAAGAGTCTATATCTGATATAGCTTCTTCATAGGTAAGTGGATGATCTACTTCTGTGACACCCCTTACCCGTCTACAGTATATCCGAGTAAGATATGTCACACGGTGTACCGGAACACTCTATTTTATCTTAATTAATTTTGATCATAGTTTTGAATATAACTTGTGAAATATAATTCATTTAAGTCATTTATTGACATTATAATTTATTTGAGGTTCCGAAAATTTTATAGAAAATCCGGCAGAGTACCGACTAAAAATGGAGAAAACAGTTCTTCGGAACCTGTGAAAAACACTTCTAAAATCATTTCCAAACAATCCCAACTCCATTTCATCAACAAAGTCTCAATATGATTTTCAACAACATTTCATTACTCAAACATTCATTTCTCATGATACTCATATACAAGCAATAAATAAACACTCAAATTTTACATTCATAACCACAATTTTCATTATTTACACATCAAAATACATTACATAAGTTCAATTACATATGATAAAATAAAAATTAGTTACAAAATACCAAAATGAAACCTAGTGTCCTACTAATGCACTGAAAATGGTGAGGTGACACGGACATCAAAATACATTACATAAGTTCAATTACATATGATAAAATAAAAATTAGTTACAAAATACCAAAATGAAACCTAGTGTCCTACTAATGCACTGAAAATGGTGAGGTGACACGGACACTATGCAGAGCTGCAGGATGGTCTCACCTAGTCTGCGGTCTACTGGGCTCTCGATCAGTATCTCCAGAACCTACGCGTGGCAAAAGCAACGCGCTAAGCAATAATGCTTAGTGGTGCCAATAATAAAATAAAAAGAAATAACAGAAATAAATATGCATTGAATGTATCGATGTTTTACTTGTTTTGTACTCGTTATAATCATTTATTTCGTTAATTTTATCCACTTTCATTCTTTTGGTTGCCCAAGTAACCTATACTGAACGACTATACTGGATAAACGGGTAAACTGGCACTGGGTATCAAGTACCTCGGGCCGTCACACCATCGGTCACATATGTATCTCCCGGTGTGCAGCGAGCAGCTAACAAGTCAGAATAACATGAGGCACGAGGCCAAGTCTCAACACAATGTCAAAATGGCTAAAAGCCATAAAATCACAGAATGGAATAATGCCATGTGCAGTACTGCTAACTGAACCCTATTGGCATGCCAAACTATCCAAACCAATCTTGTTAGGTGTACTAGGGCATTTGATACTTTAGAATTCTTCAATTTTTGAATTTCAAGTTTTGATGTTACTATTCACTTCATTAGTCAACAAAAATGTTGACTTTTGCATAGAAAATAGGTACATTAGTTTTGACACTCCCAACATACCACATTTTGCATTCAAACTTGTTGGCATTAATCACCAATACCATTTCTAAGCTTAAACTAAGGGAGCAGAATTTTTCAGTTTTCATACCTAAATTTTACTGTTCCATTAGTTGCTGTTGTAGTGAGAATTTGAGAAAATGATAAACATGAAAGTTGTTCCTTATTTTGTCTAGTTGAATTTAGTTTTTTGAATCACTCCATTTGGAGTTTTGTAGCTCCAGTTATGGTCCAAAAACCACAGCTGGCCGGATTGAAAAATTGTAGAACTGACCATATCTACAATGTAGTGAACAGTGACTGCAACTGCCTTGTTAGATAGGTTCTGGTCATAATTTGGGGTAGGTTCTTTCATGAAAGTTGTTTGTCTATATCTTAACTTGTTGCTGTAAAAAGTTCAGGTCAATTGGGCCATTCTACAATGAGTTATGGCCAAATGAACAATTACTGTTCATTTGGTCATTCTGCAGAATCTGGTTGCAGGACATCCAGATTGGGGCCAGTTTTTAGTCCATTTGATTTGGTCTTTTGGGCATGGTTTCTTCACCAAAATTGTGCCATTATGTGTCTAGTTTCATTTCCAATTGGCCAAACACCAATTGAACCTACACAGCCAAAGTTATGGCAGTCCAAACAGGCTGGACTCACAGCCTCACCTGCTGCCCTCACTAGGCATCATACCAATTCATTTTTGTAATATCCTAATTCACTTCAAATTATGGTCAACTTACCTCAAATGGTCACTAATTGACCATTAGAATGTTCACTCACCATTTCATGAGCAAAGTCCAAGTTTCACCCCCAAAACCCTAATTCCCATTATGAATTTACACAAGATACCTTAATTATCTCACTAATTCATTATCCGCATATATATATTCTTTAATCATGATCTCTAGTCCACTCTAAGTCCATAAAAAACAATCAATCTTATCCCTTCCTTAGGGCTGCCGAAATTCATGGTGTACATACACATAAATTTTATTCAGTTAATTCACAAATCCTTACTCATTTTAAGTCTCTAACATGGAATAAGAGAGATTTATGTAATAATAGGCACTAACCTCTTGTAGGGCAGAATTTTTCCAAGCTTAAACTTCACTTCCTTTCCTTTTCTAGGCTTCCAAACACTTTAGCAAGGTTGGATGACCAATTTTAGTGAAGGGACTTAAGGGTTTTGGGGTAAGGTTGGAGAGATCTTCAAGCTAAAATGAAGAAAAGAAATGGAGGGCTTTCCTTGGCCATGGTGCGGCTGGAATGAGGGAAGAAGATGGCTGTTTGATTTTAAATTTCTTTGGTCTTTATTGTCTCTTTTATTATTTAATTAAATGGTGGTTTAAACGTAATTGGTGGGAACTTGTAAATGACATCATAATGATGTCATAATTTGCATTATATTGATTTTTCTTTTCTTTTCTTTTCTACTAACTTTAAATTAATTTTCATCAACATTAATTCATATTTTATGTCATAATAATTATTTACTTAACTGGACAAGTCGGCCAAAAATCGTCTCTGAAGGCGAAATGACCAAAATGCCCTCCGTTTGTCTTAACGGGTCAAAATTGTCTGTACCGATTGAAAAATTTTTCTAAATATTTTCTTGACATTCTAATGCCATAGGAACCTCAATGACCCTTCTCTGGTGTCCCAAAAATTATTTTATGAATTTTTCCCCAGGTCTAGGGCTCCTAGTTGCGAGAACTGCAACTTCCCTCTGGGTTACCCATCGCTTGGGCACCGGCTCATTTAACTTGGTTGTATTTTATTTCTAAAATTTTTACTAAATTTTTCTTATTAATATTTGAGTTAATTATGGTTCCTCACTTTAGTTTAAATATTTTTTCAAATGTTCTAGCTGTCCGAACTGACACCGGTTACCGGAACAGTAGAATGTATGGAGTTGCTACCGGGAGGGTGTTACAACTCTTCCCCTCTAATTTAAATTTCGTCCTCGAAATTTACCTGATGCAAACAGTTGAGGGAACTGTTGCCTCATCGTCTCTTCACTTTCCCAAGTTGCCTCCTCGGTGTTGTGGTGCCTCCAAAACACTTTCACCAATGGAATCCGCTTATTCCTCAATTCTTTCACTTCCCGAGCCAGAATCCGTATGGGTTCTTCTTCATATGTCAAATCCGGTTGTACTTCAATTTCTTCCATGGAGATGACATGTGAAGGATCTGAGCGGTATCTTCTTAGCATAGACACGTGGAACACATTGTGGATCTTGTCCAGCTCTGGTGGTAAAGCTAGCCTAACTGGACCCACACGTTCAATGACTTCATATGGGCCAATGAACCTAGGGCTTAACTTACCTTTCCTTCCAAACCTCAATACCTTCATCCACGGTGATACCTTGAGGAACACTTTGTTGCCAACCACATATTCTATTTCTTTTCTCTTCAGGTCGGCATAAGATTTCTGTCTATCTGAGGCAACCTTCAGATTGGCTTTGATTAGTTTTACTTTCTCCTCGATGCCTTTACAGTGCAGCCCTACCGCTTGTCTTCGCCCAATTCAGTCCAAAGACTGCTGAGTTCTACATTTTCTCCCATACAGTGCTTCATATGGGGCCATTTGGATGCTAGCTTGGTAGCTATTGTTGTATGCAAATTCTGCCAGTGGGAGGTATCTATCCCAACTTCCCTCAAACTCAATAACACAACCCCTCAGCATATCCTCAAGGACCTGGCATATATTTCATGTTATTATTATCATTTTAATTCAATAGTTGTATTAATTCAATTGGTTCAATTGTTTACCTGGATTACTCTTTCGGATTGCACATCCGTCTGAGGATGTAATGCTGTGCTGAAATGGAGTTGTGTACCCAAGGACTCATGCAACTTCTTCCAAAATCTCGATGTAAACCTTGGGTCTCGATCAGATATGATGGAAAGTGGAATTCCATGCAGTCTAACTATCTCACTGATATACAATTCTGCTAACTTCTCCAGTGAGTAGTCGGTCTAATCGCGAGAAAGTGTCGACTTTATCAATCTATCAACTATCACCCATACTGCATCATGTTTCTTCTGGGTGAGAGGTAGACCACTTACAAAATCCATGGTGACCCGATCCCATTTCCATTCAGGTATGCGTATAGGCTGTAGCAAACCTGATGGAACTTGATGTTCTGCCTTGACTTGCTGACATGTCAAGCATTTAGTCACATAGTCAGCTATGTCTTTCTTCATACCAGGCCACCAATACTGAAGCTTCAGATCATGATACATCTTTGTACTTCCTGGGTGCATAGCATATACACTGGTGTGTGCCTCTTTTAGAATACTGGCCTTTAATTCCCCATCATCTGGTACACACAGTCTTCCTTTGTAATACAGACACCCATCTGCTTTCACCTCATAGTCAGTTGCTTTTCCCCCTGGGATTTTGCTCATAATAGCCATTAGCTTCTCATCTAACCTCTGCCCATCTAAAATTTGCTGTAACAGGTTTGGCCTCACTTGCAACTCACCCAAAATAGCCCCATCTCGAACCAAAGATAGATGGGCATTCAATGATCTCAAAGCTGTCATGGATTTTCTGCTCAAAGCATCAGCAACTACATTTGCCTTCCCAGGATGGTAGTCAATTGCACAATCATAGTCCTTCAGGAACTCAATCCATCGCCTCTGTCTAAGGTTGAGCTCCTTCTGAGTTGGCAAATATTTTAGACTATTGTGGTCTGTGTAAATGTAGCACTTTTCACCATACAAGTAATGCCTCCATATCTTCAGTGCGAAGATAATTGCTGCAAGCTCTAGATCATGGGTAGGGTAATTTTGTTCATGTGGCCTTAGCTGCCTGGAAGCATAAGCGACCACTTTCCCCTCTTGCATCAATACACACCCTAACCCATTATGAGAGGCATCACTGTAGACCACAAAGTCCTTTCCTGACACTGGCTGTGTTAACACTGGTGCCTCTGTCAACATAGCCTTCAACTTCTCAAAACTGGTCTTACACTTGTCATTCCAGTCAAATTTGACATTATTGTGTAACAACTTGGTCATTGGAGTAGCTATTAAGGAAAATCCCTTCACAAATCTCCTGTAATACCCAGCTAGCCCCAAGAAGCTTCTGACCTCAGTTGTATTTCTGGGAGGCTTCCATTCCATCACTGCTTCTATTTTCTTGGGATCCACTCTAATCCCATCAGCTGACACTATGTGTCCAAGGAATGCAATTTCATTTAACCAGAAGTCACACTTGGACAACCTAGCATACAGCTTCTTTTCTCTCAGGGTTTGCAGAACAATCCTCAAATGCTCATCATGCTCTTCCCTGGTCTTGGAATACACCAGAATATCATCAATAAAGACCACTACGAACCGATCTAGGTATGGATGGAAGATACGATTCATAAGGTCCATAAATGCCGCTGGTGCATTTGTTAGGCCAAAGGGCATCACCAGAAACTCATAATGCCCATACCGGGTCCTGAATGCAGTCTTTGGCACATCTACATCCTTCAACCTCAACTGATGATACCCTGATCTGAGATCAATCTTAGAAAATACTCCTGCTCCCTTCAACTGATCAAACAGATCATCAATTCTAGGCAACGGATATTTGTTCTTCACAGTCATTTTATTCAACTGCCGGTAATCGATACATAGCCTCAAAGTCCCATCCTTTTTCTTTATAAACAGCACTGGAGCTCCCCATGGCGACACACTGGGGCGTATAAACCCCTTATCAAGTAACTCTTGCAACTGAGTTTTCAACTCCCTCAATTCCGTGGGTGCCATCCTATAAGGAGTAATGGAAATGGGTCTTTGTGCAGTTGTCTCAATAGCAAATTCAACTTCCCTTTTGGTGGCAAACCGTGCAACTCTTCAGAAATACCTGCAGGAAGTCTCTTCAGTAGGTATATTACTCGAGTTTGGCTTAGCACGCCTAGTATCCACCACATGTGCTAGGTAGGCTTCACACCTTTTCTCATCATTCTTCTTGCAATCGTGGTGAGATGACATTGGACAAGAAATCTGTCCTTTCCCCCACAACTGTGATCTCATTACCCTCAGAAGTTTTCAAAGAAATCCTCTTCAGTTTACAATCAACTATTGCCTGATGACGTGACAATCAATCCATTCCCAAAATCACGTCAAACTCGTGGAAGGGCAACTCAATTAGGTCTGCCAAAAATTCATACCCCTGAATCCTTAACGGGCAACCCTTGTATACTTTGTTCACCATTACACTGTGGCCCAATGGATTAGTGACCAGAATGTCTTGGTCACTCTCCCCTACTAGTATCCCCCTTTCTATGGGTAGGTTGATGCAGATGTATGAATGAGTGGATCCTGGATCCACTAATGCATGCACAGATGTAGTGTAGAGGGAGAACGTACCCCTGATGACGTCCGAGGCATCTTGCTCCTCTTGAGCTCTATGGCATAAGCTCTGGCAGGTGGTCTATTATCAGGCCTCTCTGCTGGCTCAGATGCAGGCCTCTGTGATGGTCCCACTGCGTCAGATTTGCCAGATTTCCTACCCCTTTGTGGTGCAGGTGTAACACCCTCCCGGTAGCAACTCCATACATTCTACTGTTCCGGTGAACAGTGTCTGTCCGGACAGCTAGAACGTTCGGAAAAATATTTAAATTAAAGTGAGGAACCATAATTAACTCAAATATTAATAAGAAAAATTTAGTAAAAATTTTAGAAATAAAATACAACCAAGTTAAATGAGCCGGTGCCCAAGCGATGGGTAACCCAGAGGGAAGTTGCGGTTCTCGCAACTAGGAGCCCTAGACCCGGGTAAAAATTCATAAAATAATTTTTGAGACTCCGGAGAAGGGTCATTGAGGTCTCTATGGCATTAGAATGCCAAGAAAATATTTAGAAAAAATTTTTCAATCGGTATAGATAATTTTGACCCGTTAAGCCAAACGGAGGGCATTTTGGTCATTTTGCCTTTAGAAGTGATTTTTGGCCGACTTGTCCAGTTGAGTAAATAATTATTATAACATAAAATATGAATAAACATTACTAAAAATTAAATCGAAAATGAGTAGTGAAGAAAAGAAAAGAAAATGAGAAAAAAGGCTCATTTATGACATCATGATGATGTCATTTAAAAGCTACAACCAATCACAATTGAACAACCATTTAACTAACTAATAAAAAGAGATAAACAAGAGCAAAAAAAGACCAAAAGCTAGCAGCCATCTCCTTCCTCCCAAACCAGCCGAAACCCATCCTTAGCCAAACCTCCATTGTTGCTCAAATTGAGCTTGAAATCTCCCAAAAACCAACCTTAAAATCCTAATATCCTTTCACAAAATGTCATCCCCACATCACAAGGCAACTCTAGGCAGCCATAAGAAGTAGGAATTCTAAGCAGAATACAAGTCCAAGAAGTGCCACTTAAAGGTTAGTGCACCTATCTACTTAAAACCCTTATTTTCCATGTTAGGGACTTGAAATCAACATGAATGTGTGAATTAAATGAACCAAATTTGTGTGTATGCCTAACATGAATTTCGGCAGCCCTAAGGAAGGAACAATGATGGAGTGTTTTGATGGACTTAAAGTGGATTAGAGATCATGTTTAAAGCATGTATGCATGTGGTTAGTGAATGAGTTAGTAATTAACGTACGTTGTGAAAATTTATAATGGAAACTAGGGTTTTCAGAGTAAAATGTGGACTTGGCTTATGAAATTGTTAAATAACATTCTAATGGTCAATTAGTGACCATTTGAGGAAATTTGACCATAATTTGGACTGAAATATAGCATGGCAAAGTGAATGAGTATGCTGCCCAGTGAGTGCAGCAGGGTGGCTGTAATTCCAACCCACTTGGACTGCCATATCTTTGGCTGTGTTGGTCCAATTGGTGGTTGGCGAATTGGACATGAAAGTAGACTTATAATGGCACATTTTTGCTGAAGAAACCATGCCCAAAAGACCAAAGCAAGAGGACCAAAAGTTGGCCACAATCCGGGTACCCTGCAAGCCAATTCTGCAGAATGACCAAATGAACAGTAAAATAACTCACTGTAGAAATGGTCAATTGACCTGAAATATTTACAGCAACAAGTTAAGACATAGAAAAATAACTTTCATGAAGAAACCTACCCCAAATTATGACCAGAACCTATCCAACAAGACAGTGGCAGTCACTGTTCATGGTACTGTAGATTTGGTAATTCTGCAGTATTTTCAATCAGGCCAGCTGTGGTTTTTTTACCATATCTGGAGCTAAAAAACTCCAAATGGAGTGATTCAAAAAAGGAAATTCAACTAGACAAAATAAGGAACAACTTTCATGTTTTCCATTTCCTCAAATTCCCACTACAACAGTGCTTAATGGAATAGTAAAGTTAGGCTTCAAAAACTGAAAATTCTGCCCTCTTGGTTTTAAGTTTAGAAATGGTATGGGTGCTCAATTCTAACAAGTTTTAAATGTAAAATGTGGTACATTGTGAGTGTTAAAACCAATGTACCTATTTTCTATCCAAAAGTCAACATTTTTGTTGACCAATGAAGTGAATAGTGATACCAAAAACTTGAAATTCAAAAATTGAAGAATTCAAAAGTATCAAATGCCCTAGTATACCTAACAAGATTGGTTTGGATAGTTTGGCATGCCAATAGGGTTCGATTAGTAATCGCACATGGCATTATGCCATTCTGATTTTATGGCTTTTAGCCATTTTGATATTGTGTTGAGACTTGGCCTCGTGCACGATACTATTCTGACTTGTTAGCGCTCATGCTGCACCGGAGATGCATATGTGACCGATGGTGTGATGGCCCAAGGTACTAGATACCCAGTGCCAGTTTACCCGTTTATCCAGTCCAGTCGTCTACTATAGGTTACTTGGGCAACCGAATGAATGAAAATGGACAAAGTTAAAGAAATAAATGAATATAATAAATACAAAACAAATAAGACTTATACATTCAATGCATATTTATTTTCTGCTATTTTCTTTTATTTTATTATTGCACCACTAAGCATTATTGCTTAGCGCGTTGCTTTTGCCACGCGTAGGTTCTGGAGATACAGATCGAGAGCCCAGTAGACCGCAGACTGGGTGAGTCCATCCTGCAGCTCTGCACAGTGTCCGTGTCACCTCAACTTCTACAGTGCATTGGTAGGACACTAGGTGTCATTTTGGTATTTTGTAACTAAATTTTCATTTTCTCATATGTAGTTGAACTTATAAAATGTATTTTGATGATCATGTAAATAATGAGAATTGTGTTTATGAATGGAAAAGAGAATGTTTATTTGTGATTTATACTTGATTATTACATGAGATGAATGATTGAGAAATGAAATTGAAAAATGTTGAGATTTTGATATTGGAGTTTGAGAGTGATGAGATATGAATATTGGAAGTGTTTTTAACAGGTTCCGAAGAACTTTTTTCTCTATTTTTAGCCGGTACTCTGCCGGATTTTCTTTAAAATTTTCGAAACCTCAAATAATTTATAATTTCGATAAATGGCTCAAATATATTATGTTTCACAAGTTATATTCAAAAGCATGATAAAAATTAATTAAGGTATATTAGAGTGTGTCGGTACACCGTGTGACATTGCTTACTCGGGTATACTGTACACGGGTAAGGGGTGTCACATTTAGTGGTATCAGAGCACGGTTTAGGCGTTTCTGGACCTAGATTGAGTCCATACCATGCATTGCATTTGTAAGAGTCGAGGTGACACTAATGCAGATCTGTTTGTCTTTCTTATTTTGACTAGGATATGGACCCTACATCTCAGAGGGCAGTTGAGGAGGAAGTGGAGAGTCATGCTCCACTGCGATGGCGAGGCCCGGGGTATGGGAGAACTGCTCCGCCCGGCTCAAGCAGAGCCTACTCAGCCTCCACAGGCCATGTTCCAGCAAACGGCCGAATTCTTCAGACAAATGGCTGGGGTAATGCCAGCACCACCACCACCACCACCAGCTCCACAGCAGAAATCACACCTGGAAAGATTAAGAAAATTTGGAGCAGTGGACTTCTTTGGCAAGAGAGAAGATGATTCTGTTGCAGCCAAAAATTGGTTGAACAGAACAGGCAGAGTCTTAAAACAACTCCACTGCACCCCAAAGCAAAATTTAGAGGCTGCTATATCTCTGTTACAAGATGATGCATATGAATGGTGGGACACGGTATCAAGTGAAGTGCAGCCAGAAATAGTAACTTGGGACTTCTTTCTCTCCGAATTCAAGAAGAAATATGTGGGTACTGTATACCTAGAAGAGAGAAGAAGGGAATTTATTAACCTGACGTAGAGACAGTTGTCAGTGGCCGAGTATGAGAAGGAATTTGTCCGATTGAGCTGCTATGGAAGGGAGATAGTTCCTAATGAAGCTGAAAGGTGTAAGAGATTTGAAGAGGGACTAAATGACAACATAAAGATCCAGCTCACTGCCCTGGGAATCACAGAATTTACCAAGTTAGTGGAAGCTGCAATAAAGGTTGAAAAAGTAAGAATCAGTGAGCAGACTAGAAGGGAAAGACAGCAGAAGAGGGGCCCAGGTCAGTCTAGTTCAGCTCCTGCATCTGGGAAGAGGTTCAAGGGTCCACCTACACAGAGTTCAGCCCAGCCACAAGGTCAGGGTCAGTCTCAGGGGCCCAGGCCACAGTTTACCACTAGGAGAGGTCAGTCCACACCATCAGTGGGCAGCTCTCCAGGGATGGGGTTCAGGGGAGCAGCCCCAGCATCTTCTGCGTGTCCACACTATTTGAAATGGCATAAGGGGGAGTGTTGGAGAGTGACTGGTGCCTGCTTAAGGTGTGGGTCAACAGAGCATCAGTTGAATAACTGTCCACGCAGAACTACTACAGCTGCTCCAATACAAGCAGACAGACCTGCTCCTGCACCACAAAGGGGTAGGAAATCTGGCAAATCTGACGTAGTGGGACCATCGCAGAGGCCTGCATCTGAGCCAGCAGAGAGGCCTGACAGTAGACCACCTGCAAGAGCTTATGCTATTAGAGCTCAAGAGGAGCAAGATGCCCCGGACATCATCAGGGGTACGTTCTCCCTCTACAATACACCTGTGCATGCATTGGTGGATCCAGGATCCACTCATTCATACATCTGTATCAACTTACCCGTAGAAAGAGGGATACTAGTAGGGGAGAGTGACCAAGACATTCTGGTCACTAATCCATTGGGCCACAGTGTGGTAGTGAACAAAGTATACAAGGGTTGCCCGTTAAGGATTCAGGGGTATGAATTCTTGGTAGACCTGATTGAGTTGCCCTTCCACGAGTTTGACGTGATTTTGGGAGTGGACTGGTTGTCACGTCATCAGGCAATAGTTGATTGCAAATTGAAGAGAATTTCTTTGAAAACTTCTGAGGGTAATGAGATCACAGTTGTGGGGGAAAGGACAGATTTCTTGTCCAATGTCATCTCAGCCACAGTTGCAAGAAGAATGATGAGAAAAGGCTGTGAAGCCTACCTAGCACATGTGGTGGATACTAGGCAGGCTAAGCCAAACTTGAGTGATATACCCACAGTAAGAGACTTCTCGGAGGTATTTCCTGAAGAATTGCCTGGTTTGCCACCAGGAAGGGAAGTTGAATTTGCCATTGAGACACTGTCGGGTACAACACCCATTTCCATTGCTCCTTATAGGATGGCACCCACTGAATTGAGGGAGTTGAAAACTCAGTTGCAAGAGTTGCTTGATAAGGCGTTTATACGCCCCAGTGTGTCACCATGGGGAGCTCCAGTGCTGTTTGTGAAAAAGAAGGATGGGACTTTGAGGCTTTGCATTGATTACCGGCAGTTGAATAAAGTGACTGTGAAGAACAAATATCCGTTGCCTAGAATTGATGATCTATTTAATCAGTTGAAGGGAGCAGGAGTATTTTCTAAGATTGATCTCAGATCAGGGTATCATCAGTTGAGGGTGAAGGATGCAGATGTGCCAAAGACTGCATTCAGGACCAGATATGGGCATTATGAGTTTCTAGTGATGCCCTTTGACCTAACAAATGCACCAGCGGCATTCATGGACCTTATGAACCGTATCTTCCATCCACACTTAGATCGGTCCGTAGTGGTCTTTATTGATGATATTTTGGTGTATTGCAAGACCAGTGAAGAACATGATGAGCATTTGAGAATTGTTCTGCAAACCCTGAAAGAAAAGAAGCTGTATGCTAAGTTGTCCAAGTGTGACTTTTGGTTGAATGAGATTGCATTCCTTGGACACATAGTGTCAGTTGATGGGATTAGGGTGGATCCCAAGAAAATAGAAGCAGTGATGGAATGGAAGCCTCCCAGGAATACAACTGAGGTCAGAAGCTTCTTGGGGCTAGCTGGGTATTACAGGAGGTTTGTGAAGGGATTTTCCTTAATAGCTGCTCCAATGACCAAGTTGTTACACAAGAATGTCAGATTTGACTGGAATGACAAGTGTCAGACCAATTTTGAGAAGTTGAAGGTTATGTTGACAGAGGCACCAGTGTTAACACAGCCAATGTCAGGAAAGGACTTTGTGGTCTACAGTGATGCCTCTCATAATGGGTTAGGGTGTGTATTGATGCAAGAGGGGAAGGTGGTCGCTTATGCTTCTAGACAGCTAAGGCCACATGAACAGAATTACCCTACCCATGATCTAGAGCTTGCAGCAATTATCTTTGCACTGAAGATATGGAGGCATTACTTGTATGGTGAAAAGTGCTACATTTACACAGATCACAAGAGTCTAAAATACTTGCCAACTCAGAAGGAACTCAACCTTAGACAGAGGCGATGTATTGAGTTCCTGAAAGAATATGATTGTGTAATTGACTACCATCCTGGGAAGGCAAATGTAGTTGCTGATGCTTTGAGCAGAAAGTCCATCACAGCTTTGAGATTATTGAATGCCCGTCTAACTTTGATTCGAGATGGAGCTATTTTGGCTGAGTTGCAAGTGAGGCCAAAGCTGCTACAGCAGATTTTAGATGGGCAGAAAGTAGATGAGAAGCTAATGGCTATTATGAGCAAAATCCCAGAGGGAAAAGCAACTGACTATGGGGTGAAAGCAGATGGGTGTCTGTATTACAAAGGAAGACAGTGTATACCAGATATTGGGGAATTGAAGGCCAGTATTCTGAAAGAGGCACACACCAATGTATATGCTATGCACCCAGGAAGTGCAAAGATGTATCATGATCTGAAGCTTCAGTATTGGTGGCCTGGTATGAAGAAAGACATAGCTGACTATGTGACTAAATGCTTGACATGTCAGCAAGTCAAGGCAGAACATCAAGTTCCATCAGGATTGCTACAGCCTATATGCATACCTGAATGGAAATGGGATCGGGTCGCCATGGATTTTGTAAGTGGTCTACCTCTCACCCGAAAGAAACATGATGCAGCATGGGTGATAGTGGACAGATTGACGAAGTCAACACACTTTCTGCCAGTTAGTACTGACTACTCACTGGAGAAGTTAGCAGAATTGTATATCAGTGAGATAGTTAGACTGCATGGAATTCCACTTTCCATCATATCTGATCGAGACCCTAGGTTTACATCGAGATTTTGGAAGAAGTTGCATGAATCCTTGGGTACACAACTACACTTCAGCACAGCTTTCCATCCTCAGACGGATGGGCAATCAGAAAGAGTAATCCAGGTAAACAATTGAACTAATTGAATTAACACAAATATTGAATTAAAATGATAATAATAACATGAAATATATGTCAGGTCCTTGAGGATATGCTGAAGAGTTGTGTCATTGAGTTTGAGGGAAGTTGGGATAGATACCTCCCACTGGCAGAATTTGCATACAGCAATAGCTACCAAGCTAGCATCCAAATGGCCCCATATGAAGCACTGTATGGAGGAAATGTAGAACTCAAGGTGTCTTTGGTGAATTGGGCGAACAAGCGGTGAGGCTAGACACAGTGAAACAGATCGAGGAGAAAGTGAAACTAATCAAAGCCAATCAAGGATGCCTCGCATGACAAATCTTATGCCGACCTGAAGAGAAAAGAAATAGAATATGCGGTTGGCGATAAAGTGTTCCTCAAGGTGTCACCATGGAAGAAGGTATTGAGGTTTGGAAGAAAAGGTAAGTTAAGCCCTAGGTTTATTGGCCCATATGAAGTCATTGAACGTGTGGAACCAGTAGCCTACAGGCTAGCTTTACCACCAGAGCTGGATAAGATCCACAATGTGTTCCACGTGTCCATGCTCAGAAGATACCGCTCAAATCTTTCACATGTCATCTCCGGGGAAGAAATTGAAATACAACCGGATTTGACATATGAAGAAGAACCTCTACGAATCCTGGCTCGAGAAGTGAAAGAGTTGAGGAATAAGCAGATTCCACTGGTGAAAGTGCTTTGGAGGCACCACAACACTGAGGAGGCAACTTGGGAAAGTGAAGAAACGATGAGGCAACAGTTCCCTCAACTGTTTGCATCAAGTAAATTTCGAGGACGAAATTTAAATTAGAGGGGAAGAGTTGTAACACCCTCTCGGTAGCAACTCCGTACATTCTACTGTTTCGGTGACCAGTGTCAGTCCTGACAGCTAGAACGTTCGGAAAAATATTTAAATTAAAGTGAGGAACCATAATTAACTCAAATATTAATAAGAAAAATTTAGTAAAAATTTTAGAAATAAAATACAACCAAGTTAAATGAGCCGGTGCCCAAGCGATGGGTAACCAAGAGGGAAGTTGCGATTCTCGCAACTAGGAGCCCTAGACCCGGGTAAAAATTCATAAAATAATTTTTGAGACTCTGGCGAAGGGTCATTGAGGTCCCTATGGCATTAGAATGCCAAGAAAATATTTAGAAAAAATTTTTCAATCAGTACAGACAATTTTGACCCGTTAAGCCAAACGGAGGGCATTTTGGTCATTTCGCCTTCAGAGGTGATTTTTGGCCGACTTGTCCAGTTGAGTAAATAATTATTATAACATAAAATAGGAATAAACATTACTAAAAATTAAATTGAAAATGAGTAGTGAAGAAAAGAAAAGAAAATGAGAAAAAAAAGGCTCATTTATGACATCATGATGATGTCATTTAAAAGCTACAGCCAATCACAATTGAACAACCATTTAACTAACTAATAAAAAGAGATAAACAAGTCCAAAAAAAGACCAAAAGCTAGCAGACATCTCCTTCCTCCCAAACCAGCCGAAACCCATCCTTAGCCAAACCTCCATTGTTGCTCAAATTGAGCTTGAAATCTCCCAAAAACCAACCTTAAAATCCTAATATCCTTTTCACAAAAAGTCATCCCCACATCACAAGGCAACTCTAGGCAGCCATAAGAAGTAGGAATTCTAAGGAGAATACAAGTCCAAGAAGTGCCACTTAAAGGTTAGTGCACCTATCTACTTAAAACCCTTATTTTCCATGTTAGGGACTTGAAATCAACATGAATTTGTGAATTAAATGAACCAAATTTGTGTGTATGCCTACCATGAATTTCGGCAGCCCTAAGGAAGGAACAATGATGGAGTGTTTTGATGGACTTAAAGTGGATTAGAGATCATGTTTAAAGCATGTATGCATGTGGTTAGTGAATGAGTTAGTAATTAAGGTACGTTGTGAAAATTTATAATGGAAACTAGGGTTTTGAGAGTAAAATGTGGACTTGGCTTATGAAATTGTTAAAGAACATTCTAATGGTCAATTAGTGACCATTTGAGGAAATTTGACCATAATTTGGACTGAAATATAGCATGGCAAAGTGAATGAGTATGCGGCCCAGTGAGTGCAGCAGGGTGGCTCTGATTCCAGCCCACTTGGACTACCATATCTTTGGCTGTGTTGGTCCAATTGGTGTTTGGCCAATTGGAAATGAAACTAGACTTATAATGGCACATTTTTGCTGAAGAAACCATGCCCAAAAGACCAAAGCAAGAGGACCAAAAGTTGGCCCCAATCCGGATACCCTGCAAGCCAATTCTGCAGAATGACCAAATGAACAGTGTAACTCACTGTAAAAGTGGTCAATTGACCTGAAATTTTTGCAGAAACAAGTTGAGACATAGAAAAACAACTTTCATGAAGAAACCTACCCCAAATTATGACCAGAACCTATCCAACAAGACAGTGGCAATCACTATTCATGGTACTGTAGATTTGGTAATTCTGCAGTTTTTTCAATCCGGCCAGCTGTGGTTTTTGGACCATATCTGGAGCTAAAAGACTCTAAATGGAGTGATTCAAAAAAGGAAATTCAACTAGACAAAATAAGGAACAACTTTCATGTTTACCATTTCCTCAAATTCCCACTGCAACAGTGTTTAATGGAATAGTAAAGTTAGGCTTCAAAAACTGAAAATTCTGCCCTCTTAGTTTTAAGTTTAAAAATGGTATGGGTGCTCAATTCCAACAAGTTTTAAATGTAAAATGTGGTACATTGGAGTGTTAAAACCAATGTACCTATTTTCTATCCAAAATTCAATATTTTTGTTGACCAATGAAGTGAATAGTGACACCAAAAACTTGAAATTCAAAAATTGAAGAATTCAAAAGTATCAAATGCCCTAGTATACCTAACAAGATTGGTTTGGATAGTTTGGCATGCCAATAGGGTTCAGTTAGCAGTACTGCACATGGCATTATGCCATTCTGTGATTTTATGGCTTTTAGCCATTTTGATATTGTGTTGAGACTTGCCCTCGTGCCTAATACTATTTACAGTTTGTTAGCTGTTCTGTTGCACACTGGGAGATGCATATGTGACCGATGGTGTGACGGCCCGAGGTACTAGATACCCAGTGCCAGTTTACCCGTTTATCCAGTCCAATCGTCTAGTATAGGTTACTTGGGCAACCGAATGAATGAAAATGGACAAAGTTAAAGAAATAAATGAATATAATAAATACAAAACAAATAAGACTTATACATTCAATGCATATTTATTTTCTGCTATTTTCTTTTATTTTAATATTGCACCACTAAGCATTATTGCTTAGCGCGTTGCTTTTGCCACGCGTAGGTTCTGGAGATACAGAATGAGAGCCCAGTAGACCGCAGACTGGGTGAGTCCATCCTGCAGCTCTGCACAGTGTCCGTGTCACCTCAACTTCTACAGTGCATTGGTAGGACACTAGGTGTCATTTTGGTATTTGTAACTAAATTTTCATTTTCTCATATGTAGTTGAACTTATGAAATGTATTTTGATGATCATGTAAATGATGAGAGTTGTGTTTATGAATGGAAAAGAGAATGTTTATTTGTGATTTATACTTGATTATTACATGAGATGAATGATTGAGAAATGAAATTGAAAAATGTTGAGATTTTGATATTGGAGTTTGAGAGTGATGAGATATGAATATTGGAAGTGTTTTTAACAGGTTCCGAAGAACTGTTTTCTCCATTTTTAGCCGGTACTCTGCCGGATTTTCTTTAAAATTTTCGGAATCTCAAATAATTTATAATTTCGATAAATGGCTCAAATATATTATATTTCACAATTTATATTCAAAAGCATGATAAAAATTAATTAAGGTATATTAGAGTGTGCCGGTACACCGTGTGACATTGCTTACTCGGGTGTGCATCAGGTAAGGGTGTCACAGCAGAGCAGTGCATGCGCTTGTGTTGGAGCAGCTGTAGTAGTTCTGCATGGATAGTTCTTCAACTGATGCTCTATTGACCCACATCTTAAGCAGGCACCAGTCACTTTCCAACACTCTCCCTTATGCCATTTCAAACAATGTGGACATGCAGAAGATGCTGGGGCTGGTCCCCTGAACCCCATCCCTGGAGAGCTGCCCACTGATGGTGTGGACTGACCTCTCCTAGGAGTAAAGCGTGGCACAGGCCCCGAGGTGACCACGACCTTGTGGCTGACCTGAACTCTGTGCAGGTGGACCCTTGAACTTCTTTCCAAATGCAGGAGATGAACTAGACTGACCTGGGCCCCTCTTCTGCTGTCTCTCTCTTCTGGTCTGCTCACTTATTCTAACCTTTTCAACCTTTATTGCAGCTTCCACTAACTTGGTGAAGTCTGTGATTCCCAAGGCAGTGATCATGATCTTTATATTGTCATTTAATCCTTCTTCAAATCTCTTACACCTTTCGGCCTCATTAGGGACTATCTCCCTTCCATAGTGGCTCAATCTGACGAATTCCTTCTCATACTCGGCCACTGACAGCTGTCTCTACCTCATATTAATGAACTCTCTTCTTCTCTCTTCCAGGTATACACTACCCACATATTTCTTCTTGAATTCAGAGAGGAAGAAGTCCCAAGTTATAACTTCTGGCTGCACTTCACTGGATACCGTGTCCCACCATTAATATGCATCATCTTGCAACAGAGATACAGCAGCCTCTAAATTTTGCTCTGGGGTGCAGTGGAGTTGTTTTAAAACTCTGCCTGTACTGTTCAACCAATTCTCGGCTGCAACAAAATCATCTTCTCTCTTGCCAAAGAAGTCCACTGCTCCAAACTTTCTCAATTTTTCTAGATGTGATTTTGGTTGTGGAGGTGGTGGTGGTGGTGCTGGCATTACCCCGGCCATTTGTCTGAAGAATTCGGCCATTTGCTGGAACATGGCCTGTGGAGGCTGAGCAGGCTCTGCTTGAGCTGGCGGAGTAGGTTCTCCCATACCCCCAGTCTCAGCTGCTGCAGGTGGAGCATGACTTTCCACTTCCTCCTCAACTGCCCTCTGAGATGTAGGGTCCATATCCTATTCAAAATAAAAAAGACAAACAGATCTGCATTAATGTCACCTCGACTCTTACAAATGCAATGCATGGTATGGACTCAATCTAGGCCCAGAAACGCCTAAACCGTGCTCTGATACCACTAAATGTGACACCCCTTACCCGTCTACAGTATATCCGAGTAAGATATGTCACACGGTGTACCAGAACACTCTATTTTATCTTAATTAATTTTGATCATAGTTTTGAATATAACTTGTGAAATATAATTCATTTAAGTCATTTATTGACATTATAATTTATTTAAGGTTCCGAAAATTTTATAGAAAATCCGGCAGAGTACCGGCTAAAAATGGAGAAAACAGTTCTTCGGAACCTGTGAAAAACACTTCTAAAATCATTTCCAAACAATCCCAACTCCATTTCATCAACAAAGTCTCAATATGATTTTCAACAACATTTCCATTACTCAAACATTCATTTCTCATGATACTCATATACAAGCAATAAATAAACACTCAAATTTTACATTCATAACCACAATTTTCATTATTTACATGGACATCAAAATACATTACATAAGTTCAATTACATATGATAAAATAAAAATTAGTTACAAAATACCAAAATGAAACCTAGTGTCCTACCAATGCACTGAAGATGTTGAGGTGACACGGACACTATGCAGAGCTGTAGAATGGTCTCACCCAGTCTGCGGTCTACTAGGCTCTCGATTAGTATCTCCAGAACCTACGCGTGGCAAAAGCAACGCGCTAAGCAATAATGCTTAGTGGTGCCAATAATAAAATAAAAAGAAATAACATAAATAAATATGCATTGAACCTACACAGCCAGAGTTATGGCAGTCCAAATAGGCTGGACTCACAGCCTCACCTGCTGCCTTCACTAGGCAGCATACCAATTCATTTGGTAATACCCTAATTCAATTCAAATTATGGTCAACTTACCTCAAATGGTCACTAATTGACCATTAGAATGTTCACTCACCATTTCATGAGCAAAGTCCAAGTTTCACTCCCAAAACCCTAATTCCCATTATGAATTTACACAATATACCTTAATTACCTCACTAATTCATTATCCACATATATATATTCTTTAATCATGACCTCTAGTCCACTCTAAGTCTATCAAAAACAATCAATCTTATCCCTTCCTTAGGGCTGCCGAAATTCATGGTGTACATACACATAAATTTTATTCATTTAACTCACAAATCCTTACTCATTTTAAGTCTCTAACATGGAATAAGAGAGATTTATGTAATAATAGGCACTAACCTCTTGTAAGGCAGAATTTTTCCAAGCTTAAACTTCACTTTCTTTCCTTTTCTAGGCTGCCAAACACTTTAGCAAGGTTACATGACAAATTTTAGGGAAGGGACTTAAGGGTTTTGGGGTAAGGTTGGAGAGATCTTCAAGCTAAAATGAAGAAAAGAAATGGAGGGCTTTCCTTGGCCATGGTGCGGCTGGAATGAGGGAAGAAGATGGCTGTTTGCTTTTTAATTTCTTTGGTCTTTATTGTCTCTTTTATTATTTAATTAAATGGTTGTTTAAATGTAATTGGTGGGAACTTGTAAATGACATCATAATGATGTCATAATTTGCATTATATTGATTTTTCTTTTCTTTTCTTTTCTACTAACTTTAAATTAATTTTTCATCAACATTAATTCATATTTTATGTCATAATAATTATTTACTTAACTGGACAAGTCGGCCAAAAATCGTCTCTGAAGGCGAAATGACCAAAATGCCCTCCGTTTGGCTTAACGGGTCAAAATTGTCTGTACCGATTGAAAAATTTTTCTAAATATTTTCTTGGCATTCTAATGCCATAGGAACCTCAATGACCCTTCTCTGGAGTCCCAAAAATTATTTTATGAATTTTTCCCCGGGTTTAGGGCTCCTAGTTGCGAGAACCGCAACTTCCCTCTGGGTTACCCATCGCTTGGGCACCGGCTCATTTAACTTGGTTGTATTTTATTTCTAAAATTTTTACTAAATTTTTCTTATTAATATTTGAGTTAATTATGGTTTCTCACTTTAGTTTAAATATTTTTCCGAACGTTCTAGCTGTCCGGACCGACACCGGTCACTGGAACAGTAGAATGTACGGAGTTGCTACCGGGAGGGTGTTACAACTTCTTCATGAGTAGACAACTCTTGTTCTTCTTTATGAAGGAAACCATATCTCACTGGTGGGTGAGATACCCTGGTTGTTCTACAAGGAATAGCTGTAGATGTTTCATCAATGGGTGTCGGTTGACTAGATGGATCCATATCCATGATCTGTTGGTTGGTTAGAATTCTCCAACTCTAACTCCATTTGCCTTCCTTTGCCTCTTTCTTGAACAAACAATTATTCAAGAAATATGGCATCTCTACTTACCACAACCTTTTGTAAAGTAGGAAAATAAAAATAATATCCAAATCTATCTTTTAGATATCCAACAAATTGACATTTTTCTAATCTGGTTTCCAATTTATCAGTGTTCAACTTTTTGATATAAGCTGGACAATCCCAAATCTTAACATGCTTAAGACTTGGTTTTCTTCCATGCCATATCTCATAAGGTGTGGAAGAAATTGATTTTGATGGAATCCTATTCAGAATATACAAAGCTAATTCTAATGCAAATCCTCAAAAGGTGATTGGCATATCAGTATAGCTCATCATACTACGTACCATATCCAATAGGGTACGATTTCTCCTTTCAGATACACTATTCAGCTGTGGTGTTCCTGGAGGAGTCAGCTGGGAAATAATGTCGTGCTCTCTCAAGTATTCATCAAATTCAGTACTCAAATATTACTCAAATATTCACCTCCACGATCTGATCGAAGAGCTTTAATACTCTTTCCTGTTTGATTTTCTACTTCAGATTTAAATTCTTTAAACTTTTCAAAGGATTCATGTTTGTATTTCATCAAATACAAATACCCAAACCTTGATTTATCATCAGTAAAGCTAATAAAGTAATGAAAACCGCCTTTAGCCATTTCTTTAAATGGACCACATACGTCACTATGTATTAACACCACAATATTTTCAGCCCTTAGCCCTTGTCCAACAAAGGGTGATCTAGTAATTTTTCCCTGAAGACAAGATTCACAAGTTGGAGTAGGCTTAGAGCCTAATGAGGATAGAATCCCCATTTTCTCCAATTTTGCAAACCTATCTTCTGCAACATGACATAACCTTAAGTGCCAAATATATTTTGAACTTCAGTTGTTTTTCACCATGGCATTGTATTCATTTAGATCACTTGCATTCATTTTGTGTTTGTCATTATCATCCAAATAATAAAGACCATCATTCATATAACTCGAACCAATATATTTATTTCCAAAATAAATATTGCAAACATCATCTATGAATTGAAATTCATAGCCATTTATAGTCAAACCAGATATAGAAATGATGTTCTTAAAAGCATCAGGTACATATAAAATATTATCCAAGTACAAAACATATCCAGACATGTAAAAAGATTTAGATCCTATGGCTAAAGCTTCAACAGTTGAGCCATTGACAATCCGGACTCTAACATCTTGAGAACGCAAGCTGCTACTATTTGCTAGCTCCTGCATATCATGACAAATGTGAGAACTGGCACCAGTATTTAAAACCCAAGCTATAGATGAATTACGAGTATCATCAGAATCTAAATAACAAGATATGGACATACCTTCTGAAGGTCTATCCTTCTTGTCCTTTAGAGAACCAAAATACTCTGGGCAGTTCCTCTTCCAGTGCCCATCCTTCTGGCAGTGGAAACACTTTTCCTTGCCTCCATCAGCTTTAGTCTTCCCTTTCTGTTTAGCTATTTTCTTGGAAGGACCAGGAATCTGAGGTTTCTTTTTCTTATTGCCCTTCTTCTTTTTGGACTTTCCAGTAGAAGAAGATGCAATCAAAGCTACCTCTTTTCCTTTATTGCCCGGTATATTCTTTTGGGCAATAACTAGCATGTTGAGTAAATCAGCCAAGGTGCATTCCTGTTTAGTCATATGGAAATTTGTCACAAAATTCCCAAAAGACTCAGGAAGGGACTGAAGGATCAAATCCGTCTGCAGTTGGAAATCCATGTTGAAGTCAAGATGTTTCAGCTGCTCAATTAGCCAAATCATCTTGTTGATATGATCCCCAACATTCTGTCCCTCAAACATCCTCATGCAGAATAGCTGTCTAGATATCTCATACCTAGCATTCCTGCTGTGCTCACCATACAACTCTTGTAGGTGAAGGAGTATCTCACTCGCACTCTGCATGTTCTCATGCTGCTTCTGTAACTCATTACTCATGGAAGCAAGCATGTAACACTTAGCTCTCATATCATGCTCCTTCCACTTGTCCAAAGTTTCATGTTCCTCTTGGGTGGCCTCTGGAGCTAAGAGACTAGGATCATTTGAGTGTAGAACATATTCTATATGTTCAAGGTTCAGGACGAGTTTCAAATTTCTTAGTCAATCAGAGAGATTAGGTCTTGTCAACCTATTGCGATCAAGTATGCTTGCAAGGATATTGGATGGTGGTGATTGTTCTGTGCTCATTATTATTAAAAAATTAACTGCAGAAAATAATCAAATTAATTAGTAAATGTGTCATGCAATTAACCAAAATGATTATGATCTTTTAATCAAATTGGTCCTCCCACTAACTTATCGAATCCTAGACTTCCAAAGTGGAAAACAGAAATCCTAGTTGGATGGATTTCTAGTGGGTGATTGAATTGTTATAATTCTATTAATCATCCTCAGGTACATCCATTATTGGAATTACTATAAACTATAAGTGAGCAACTCCTTGCCCATCACATCTCATGTGAGGTTCAAACCTTTACCTAGCCCCTAATGCTCAAAATCTCAGGTACATCCATTATTGACTTATCTGGCATTAGTTAAGTTGATCCCATTGAGCCAGTAATTATGCAAATAATTTTAATGTCATCAGGTACATCCAATATTAGCCACCAAACCATTTACATATTTACAACATCTCATACTTAACAATTATTCTTAAGAAAATCTCTTAAATTAATTGCATCTTATGCAAGTATTTAAAATTTCTTAAAATAATTGTCTCAATGGAGGGCATATGTTATAATTACTTTAATTATAGCATTTCCAACTTAATCATTTGTTTGGAAGATTTTATGGTCATCCTAATTACTATTAAGGTCTCACTTTGCACATTATCTATTTAGCATGCATATATCATATAATTGCATACATTCTCATACATCTTATGCATTCATGGATAAACGGTAAATATGGTATAATCATGGACTTTCTAAGGGATTCAATTCTGAGCCACCAAGAATTGAATCAAGGCATTCATAGGTGCATTTCATTCATTCATTTTACAAGAGTTGCTGAAGGAGTACATAATCAACACTTGATCTTGAATTCCTCCCACTGGTCCCACCAATGCTCTTGACCTCCTTGATCTTCTTGCAATCCAATATTACATATTAATCCTTGGCATACCAAGGCGAATTGACAAGAACTTAAGTAAATAAATTTACAACCCAAAAATTATTACAACCTTAATAATATATGCCCAAAATAAATTAAAATAAATTAATTAATTTACAATCCCAAAGAAATATAAAAGAAATAAATCCAATCACATTGGTCTTTTATAGCCCACGATCATCTATCATACATATCACTATTTAACAATTAAATAAAACATACATACTTAAATTAAATTGAATATCTCATATTCAACTTAAAAATCCAGATTTGTATATGATTCAAACAAATTTAAAAATTCAGATTTGAATCACAGTCAAACAAATTTAAAAATTCAGATTTGAATCACATTCAAACAACCTTAAAAATTCAGATTTGAATCACATTCAAACAATTTTTAAAAATTAGATTTGAATCACATTCAAAAAAATTTTAAAAATTTAGATTTGAATATTATTCAAACAACTTTAAAAATTCAGATTTGAATCACATTCAAACAACTTTAAAAATTCAGATTTGAATCACATTCAAATAATTTTTAAAATTCTGATTTGAATCCAAATTTAATTGTGTGATTAAAACTCTAATTAAATAATTTAATTAGACATAGCATGAGCTTTTAAATCATACAATAATTGCAAATTAAAAAACCAAACCTTGTGCCACCCATGGAAGCCAAAGTTGGCGCACCAATGATGGTGTTTTTCACCAAAGCCGCCACCTTTCTTGCAACCAGCAATGGATCTATCACCTCATGATTATTCCACACAATTAAATCATATAATCAACAATCTAAATGGCAAATATAGTGGCTCTGATACCAATTGAAGCAGCGGAAGCATGAAAAACACAAGTTTATACCATTGAATTCAAAAGTTTTTCACCTAGGGTCACATGCATCATTTAAGATTTATTTTATCTATTTGATTTCAATGATAAACAACATATTAAAAATCTTTTAATATATTTTTGGATCTGTATTTGCCATTTAAGATTTTAGAATTAATCAGATTAATTTTAAAACCCTAGATTAAATCAAGAACAAATGCACTAACCTCTTGATGCACTGCAGCGTATTTGTGTCTTTGGGATGCGTCCTTAGGACACCAGATGTTGTCCCTCTAGCTTGTCCACACCAAGTTCACCTATAGCAGCCCTTGAACAGCTTCTAAAGCATTTTTCTATTAATTAGAAAATCAAGTTTTGCCTTTTAAGAGATTAAAGATATAAACAGGACACTAGAAACGATTTCTAGTATTTTTAATTCAAGGGATTGTTTGCTAATCTCTTGGAATAGATGAGAGATGAAGACGAAGTGAAGGGAGAGGAGCCTTTGGGTGGCAGCACAAAGTGGAGCAGCAACTTATGTTATTTTTCTTTTCATAACAACAGTTATATAGCTAGGTCACCACTTAAAACCCTTGCCACATGTCACCTTCTGATTGGCTCTAGGTTTAATTGACCCAATCACAATGTTCCAAGTGTCAAACTTATATTTTATCTTAATTTTAATCATCTTACATGATTAAAAGACATTTGACAAGCTTATGTGTAGTGCCATGTGTCACCATCTCATGGTGCCACATGTCACCTTGTGAAATGACCAAAATGCCCCTGTGTCTTAATTTTGAGTTCTCAATCCAAAATAATTATTTCTCTTCTTCTAATCAATTTATATCAAATATAAATTAATTAATTAATCTCTATTAATTAATTTCTCTTTAATTAAATTCATATTTAAACACTTTAAATATAAATTTAACTTATACTATACATCCAATAACCTATATTTGGTTTCAAGTCATGCTAGGGACTTTGCAATCTAATTGCAAACCAAACCTATTTAATTAATCAATTAAACTCTTTAATTAATTAATTAAATTATATTTAATTTGGTGATTACTTATGTATGTGTGTGACTTACTAGGCTTGTCACTAATTGGTAATGAGACATGATATCAACTCTTAATATCATCAGAACTCTTTCTTATCATAAATAATTTCTCAAAATCATTTTATGCACCTCATAGACCATGGTTAACACCTAGCATAGCATGCCATGGCCACCAAATTAGTAATAAGGTTTACTTTAAATGAACCTATAATCATATGTTACCATGCACTAGAATCTCTCTGTTACAAAATCCCAATTCCAGCTGGAGTCATGGTTTATGTCAAACCCCATTTGCTATGAATATTATGTTCTCTTTTAATTCTAGTTCTTGATTAAAAGATTTTCTCATCAGAAACTCTTTTCTGAATAAATCTATCTATCTTGGCCAGGAACTTGAAACATTAAGAATAATTAAATGAACATAGGATTTTATCCCTATTTACTTAGAGGAACAGATTCCATCATGATCAACACCTACCTCCATATATAACGAGTAGGAGCCAATGTAACAGCCCGATCCTTCTCCAGTTAGTATTGTCCGCTTTGGCCCATGGGCCTCACGGATTTGTCCCTTGGGAGGTTTCATTCCTAAAAGCGCGCTGACCAGGTGAGGAAGGCTCCCACATATATGGCCAAAATCTTTTCTTCCCGTTTCCGATGTGGGACACGAAGTTTTCACCCCAGTGCGTAGCTGGTTGAACAAGCACGTCCCAACCCCATCCCTGGGTCGTGACAAACCCACTGCGTCCTCGCACCACACACCGTACTAGAGGAGTCCACGATACTAAATTGTAACAGCCCGATCCTTCTCCAGTTAGTATTGTCCGCTTTGGCCCATGGGCCTCACGGATTTGTCCCTTGGGAGGTTTCATTCCCAAAAGCGCGCTGACCAGGTGAGGAAGGCTCCCACATATATGGCCAAAATCTTTTCTTCCCGTTTCCGATGTGGGACACGAAGTTTTCACTCCAGTGCGTAGCTGGTTGAACAAGCACGTCCCAACCCCATCCCTGGGTCGTGACAGCCAACACATGGCCGTATACCCATACACAGTACAAGTACAAAAGCAGTATCAAACTCAAACTACCTATATACAAGATAACTGTGCTATCTCGGGTTTATAGATTATATGCACTGATATGATTTATGACAATACATTGACAAGAGTAAACTTCATGTGCTTGTCATAAGTGTCACTAGTTCGACCTACTTATCATGTATAAGTACCTATCATGTTTGTTATATGGCATGAGACTCACCATTCCATCTTATTTATATCTCATATAAATAACTTGGGAACAAACATGAATACAATCTTACTGGATAATTCATATCCTTATTGTGAAGTATCCTCGATTGTAAATCTATTTATGATACTTTGCACTATAAATACTATCACTCATATTCTTAACAACTTAAGAATAGAATTTGTATCAAAATATCAATGGACCTTTTCTATTACACATAAATATATTATGTAAATGGAAAAGTGGAAATGCCCTTTATTAATAAAAGATGTACAAGATACATACTAAATGATATACTCTAGGGCATACTACTAGCAATCTCCCACTAGCACTAGAGCCATTCATTACAATATCTTAGACCCATCTTCTCAAGATGTTAGTCTAGCTGAGTCTGTGACATAGGCTTAGCAAATGGATCAGCTAGATTTTCAGCTGATGCTTTTTTCTGTAAGGCTACATCGCCTCGTCCAATTATTTCTCTGATAATATGGTAGCGCCTTTCTATGTGTTTGGAGTTCTGGTGAGACCGGGGTTCCTTAGCCTGTATGACTGCTCCATTGTTGTCACAGTGTAGTGGAACTGCTGACTTAATGGAAGGAACTACTGCAAGTTCTGTCACGAACTTCTTTATCCAAATAGCTTTCTTTGCAACATTTGATGCAGCAATATACTCAGCCTCGGTAGTGGAATCTGCAGTCGTGCTCTATTTCTAACTCTTGCAACTGACTGCACCTCCATTACAAATAAACACATACCTAGAGGTGGACTTTCTATCATCGATATCTGATTGAAAATCAGAATCAGTATAACCATCCAATTACAAGTCTCCACCTCCATAAATCAAGAATAAATCCTTAGTTCTTCTCAAGTACTTAAGGATATTCTTGACAGTTATCCAATGTTCCAAACCTGGATTGGATTGATACCTGCTAGTCAAACTAACAACATATGTGATATCCGGCCTAGTACACAATATTGCATACATTAAACTTCCAATAGCCGAGGCATATGCTGGAAGCCTACTCACTACCAGTGGAGACAGATGCAAATGGTTTGAGGCCTGTTTGAGGCCTAGTTTGAGATAGCAAGTGGTTGGGTTTCGATATGACAACTTCTCTGGGTTGATATCACAGGCCCTTGAATTGGAAAGGATAGAATTGGAAGGGGCATCTGAGAAGGTAACCACTGAAAAAGAGAAGAGCAGTAAGCCTACAGGTCAGAGTCCAAGTAACAATCTGGGTAAGAGGAAGAGTTTTGGAGGACCAAGTAATAGACGATCTAGTAGGGGAAGATTCTCATGGTAGAGGCCACCTAGATCTAGACAGCAGACATCTAGGGGTTCCTTTCCTACTCATACTTGTGATACCTGTGGTAGGAATCATGGAGGAGTGTGCTATAAGGCCATAGGAGCCTGTTACAACTGTGGTGGAAGTGGGCATTTTGCTAGAGATTGCACTAGTGCTTGCAGGTCTTGGCTGCCTACCACCACTGAGGGATCTATTCAAGGTTCTGCTTTCAGAGGACAACAGACAGCTAGTAGAGGCCAAGGCAAAGGTAGAGGTAACACTCTAGCAGCCAGGGCACAGCGAGCTAACCAGAGCAGAGTGGTGCATCAGCCAGGGTGTACACCATGCGCCAGAGGGATGAAGCTGAGACATCAGATGTTGTGGCTGGTACTTTCTCCATCTTTGGTAGAGATGTATATGTGTTGTTTGACCCTGGTTCTACACATTCTTATGGTAGTGCTAGTGTTGCATGTTCTGTTGCCATTCCTTGCTTGAAAATGGATTATGATGTGCTAGTAACTAGTCCCTTAGGTCAAGAGGTTAGGGTGAACAAATTATATAAGGATTGTCCTTTGGTGATCCAAGGACATACATTCCTGTTAGACTTAATTGACATGCCCTTCTGAGATTATGATATCATCTTGGGCATGGATTAGTTAGCCATGCATCACGCCATGATCGACTGTAGACTGAAGACAGTCACTTTTGGTCCTCCCGAGTATGTAGACATGGAGATACATGGGGAGAGGCAGTTATTGCCATCCAACATCATTTCAGCTGCACTTGCTAGAAAGATGATTAGAAAGGGATGTGAAGCTTATCTAGCTCATGTGATAGACACCTAGGTGGGGAGTCTAGATCTTAAAGATATTCCTATGGTATTGTAACACCCCTATTTGCATAGCCTGGTATATTTCACTATTTCGGGGACCAGTGTCTGTCCAGATAATTAAAGGGATTAGAACCATACTTAAGACAACTAGATAAGCCCTGAACACAAATAATTAGTAATTGCTAATTAGTTAAGTATAAATAAGAAAAACTTAACATAAGAAGTTAAAGGAGTCGAGAGTCACAGCGATGGGTGACATTCTCGGGAAGGATTGCGAAGTTGATTTAAACTCAAATTTCGAACCGTAAAATGTGATGCCGCGGTCCTTAGGACCATTGCGAACACAGTGGAAAAGAGAAAATCACGAAAAAGAATTGTTAAGCTAGTCAAATAATTAGGTTAGGGAGCTGAAAAAAATATTGAATTATTTGCAAACCGGGTTGAACCGGCGAGGGGCAATTTGGTCAATTAACCCCGAGAGCTGACTCCTGACCTAACTGTAATACCCCTATTTGCATAGCCTGGTATATTTTGCTATTTCGGTGACCGGTGTCAGTCCGGATAATTAAGGGGATTAGAACCACATTTAAAACAACTAGATAAGCTCTGAACACAAATAATTAGTAATTGTCGATTGGTTATGTATAAAAGAAAAATGGAACATAAGAAGTTAAATGAGCCGAGAGTCACAGCGATGGGTGACCTTCTCGGGAATGACTATGAGGTCGATTTCAACTCAAATTTTGAACTGTAAAATGTGACACCGCGGTCCTTAGGACCATTACGAACACAGTGAAAAAGAGAAAATCACGAAAAAGAGTTTTTAAGTTAGTCAAATAATTAGGTCACGGAGCCGGAAGAAATATTGATTTATTTGCAAATCGGGTTGAACCGGCGAGGGGCAATTTGGTCGATTGATCCCGAGAGCTGACTCCTAACCTAACTGTCAAATAAAAACGAAGAAAAGAAAATTTCAGAATCGAGAATTAAATTAAAGAACTAATAGAAAAATAAATGAAAAAGAAAAAGAAAAAGAAAAAGTTTATTACGTCATCCTTATGACATCATCATGATGTCAAAATTCATTTTAATTTAATTACTTCAATTGACTAAGTCAAATAATGGATAAATATAAAGAAATGAAAAAAAAAATATAAAGAGAAAGAAAATCATTTTGGGTCTTCATCTTTATCATTGTCGTCTCTCATCTTTCCCTTGTCTCTCTCTCAAAATTTCCTCCATGAAAGCTTATTTTTAAGCTTTCTAAACACTAAATTTCACCATAAATCCTTTAATTTTCTTGAAGAAAAATTATAAGCAAACCTTGGAAAGAAGGTTAAAGGAGAAAGAAAGAAAAAAAAGTTGAGGGAATTGAAGATTGAAAAGCTTCATTCAAGGTTAGTAGCTAAACTTGGAATTTATAGTTTAATTATTGTAATTATAGCTTAACTAACTTAGAATTATGCTTAAAATGAAATGAAAATAATTGTTGGAGGACTAAAAGTAATTTTGGCCAGCTAGGGTTTGATATGAATATACATGTATTTTGATGGAATTAAAATTGTATCTAAGCTTGATTGAGTTAAGGAAGTATGCAATAGGTGTTGAATTGGTTTAATGCAACAAATGGCATGAACTAGGGTTTTGGCATCTAGGGTTTTGGAGACAAAAATGTGAGAATGTGTTAAATGGTGTGTTGGACTTGGTTTGAGGTGAGAAGTGGTCATTTGTGACCAATTGGAGTATGTTAGAAATGTTGGAACCAAATGCAAATTCGGGTTGCCTAGGGTCATGCTGCAGGCAGCAGGACTAAGGTCCCTTTGAGGGACCAAAACTAAAAATGTACAAGTCCAATTAGTATGAGACCAATTGAGAATGAAAATAGGCACAAAATGACACAATTTTCATTTAGGAATTATGCCCAAAAAGTGACCATAACCTAGTGAAAAAATTGACCAAATCCGGATTTTTGCAGTCTGACCTGTACAAAAATGACTAAATGAACAGTATTTGTTCATTTGGCCATAACATGGGCTAGGCAGGTCTAAATGACCTGAAATTTTACTAGTGGACAGCTAAGATATAGACCTAAAACTTTCATGAAGAACACAAATTATGCCCTTAACTAAGTCATTTGGCCACCCAAATTTGGTGACCTAAAACTGCCAAAACCAGTTTGGTGCCCAGAAATCTAGGTTAAGTCCAATTCGGCAACCATGATTCAAATGGCTATAACTTGAGCTACAAAACTCCAATTGGAGTGATTCAAAAAGGAGAATAAATTTAAGACAATAGGGAACATTTTTTGTGCAGAAAAGTTTATCAAATTCTAACAGCAAATTGACCAATGGAATAGTGCAACATAAGACACCAAAACTAAAAAATTGCAATTTTGCCTAAAAGACCTAAGTTTTGAGAAAACAACTAAAACCAACAAATTTAGTGGCCAAAATGTGGTATGTGGGTGAAGTTGGAATTCCCATACCTATTAAACCTTAGAAATTCAACAAATTGACTTGAATAGTATAGTGAATAGTAACCCCGAAACACAAATTTTAAAGAACGTTAAGTTTAGCATATATAAGCTAGATAAAAGTGAATTTGAATTTATTTTTGGATTTATGCTAAGTTATGGTATTAAAACACTGTGAAATTGTGTGTTTCAGCTGAAAACGGCTCGAAAAGTCTAAAAGACTGAGTCAAGGCCTAGAGGTGACTTACGTCAGGTTTGTGCTCAGTAAACCCTATTTAAGCATTTTATCATTGAAAAATGGATTTAGTACGCATTATGAGTTTAAGAACTTTTGTGTTGCCACTTTGTGAATGAAAACGTAACTTTGGAAATTGATTTGATTTTTGTATGCAATATTTGAATAAATTGTTTCAAATGGATTTCTGATTCACACTTAGCATGACAGTGCCTTATTATTCCTCCTCTATTTATAGGGTTGAGATCGATTATTTTTCCTCCCTCTCTGGTTTACCAGTTGAGGTTGTAGATCGGATGAGTACTCATTAGCTAGCTCATTGATTTTGATTAGTGGGGTTGCAGATTGCTTTGTCATGGTGTATAACACGGCATTAATCGGAAATTTTTTGTCATGGCTTAAGTTGTGTATGAATTGGCAATAATGTGTTTATTAAATTATTTGACCCAAAAATTTTGCTATAATGAGTTTTGATAATTGGTGAAATGTAATTGTGCAACATTTAAATTGTGTTTTGTTAATGAATGATTTATGTATTGTATTTTAAATTTTTATTATGCACCACTGAGTATTTTTATACTTAGCGATAGCTTATTTTGCTGTCGCAGATAAGAGCAAGGAGAAAGCAGCAGAGTGAGCTACTACTGATATTGAGGACTTCACTGATCCTTTTTGTATGGGTATTTATTTATACCCTTGTAATTAATTGATGTAAATATTGTAATGTCATATGTGCTACTGTAAAGTTGAGCAGTTGTATAATAAATTGTAATGATATTATTTTGGATTTTCTTTTTGTAAATTAAGACCTGTATATGTAAATTAAATTTTGAATACAATGTGAATGAAATATTTTGAGATGATAAACTTTGATTGGATTGTGGAATTGTATTGTATTGACTTGAGATTATTTGGAGGTTGGGAGTTGTGGAAAAATTTATTGGAAGTGTTTTTACAAGTTTTTGAAGAATTGTTTTCTCCAAATACAGATGGCACTCTGCCGAAATTTTTATAAAATTTGCGGAAGAAATAAATGGACAAAAAATTTTTTACTAATTTTGAGACTTCAATTAAATGTTTTTAATTCCTACCAACACGCTCACCACTTTCAAAATGTAAGAAAATGGTTTTAAAATCCCTTGTAGTGTACTTAATGAATCATCGGTAGGTTAAGTTCGGTAGTTCATTAGGTATTCCACGGGATCATGTTATGCCTCACAGAGGGGTAAGGTGTGACATGTTTTGCAATAAATTTTGACTATTTATGTGAATATTTCTTTGATAAGTATAACTGCTCAAGTGTCTTTAATTGATACATATGACATATTTACATCATGAATATGCACTAACGGAGGTCAACCTCCTTGTGTTTGATCTCATGAAGTATAAATATTTTTTGGAAACGGAATGGAAGAGAGAGATCATTCCATGGAACAATTTGTTGAGGCGAGGTTCAAGGGGAAGCCCCAGCACTACAGAACATGAGTGGGTCAGCCACTCCAGCTCCTATTCCAGCATCGCAGTTTCCTGCTCAGTTTGCACAGTAGATGGCTGCGTTTTTCCAACAAATGGCGGGAAATGTGCCACCCCAAGCTCAGATGCAAGCACCTATAGCACAACCACAACCCTCGGCTCGACAATATGAAAAATTGATGAAATTTGGGGCCACCGAGTTTAAGGGCACTGTAGATCCACTGGAGGTAGAACAGTGGTTGGAAAGAATGGAACGGGTTTTCAGAAAGCTACAGTGTACTAAAAAATTAAAATTTGAATATTCAGTATCTCTTCTCCAAGGGGATGCATATGAATGGTGGAAGACCATCCCCCACAGCCTAGTTGAGCCACCTGTGTCGACCTGGTCAGACTTTTTGAGGGAGTTTTGACAGAAGTGGGTCCCCGATGCTTATGTGGATATGAAGTTACAAGAATTCCTCAGTTTGAAACAAGGGGATAGAACAATAGCAAAGTATGAACGGGATTTTTCAAGGCTAAGCCACAATACTGGAAGCTTAGTCTCCACCCCCATAGACAGATGTAAGAGGTTTGTTTTCGGGTTAACGCCGAATCTGAGGATACAAGTTGTGGGATTCAGACACTAGAATTTTTCTGAGCTGATTTCACAAGCCCCGGAACTGGAAAGGATAGAATCAAAAAGGGCAGTGAAGAAAGGTACACGTGAGAAAGAGAAGACAGAAAAGATTATTGGTCAAGCGCCTGAAAGTGGTTCAAGGAAGAGGAAATAGTTTTAAGGATCTAGCTCTCGCATATCTGGTAGAGGCAGATTCTCTGGCCAAAGACCACCCCAATCTGGTCAGCAGACCCAGCAAGCACCCCGAGGAGCTCTATCAGTACAGCAGTGTGAAACTTGTGGTAGAACACATGGTGGGCTTTGTTTCAAGGCCACCGGTGCATGTTTTGTCTGTGGAGGGAGCGGACATTTTGCTAAGGATTGTACCAGTCTGCACCGGTCTGGACCTTCTGCTACATCTGAGGGATCAGCCCAAGTCTCTGCACCTAGAGGGTCACAACCAGCTGGTAGAGGTAGAGGCAGAGGTAGGGGTCCTAGTAACACTTCTGGAAGTCAAAGCACTGTTAACCAGCCAGTACCCAGTGGTGCACCAGTCAAAGTTTATACAATGCATCAGAGAGTGGAGGCTGAAACATCAGACGTAGCGCTGGTATTTTCTCCATCCTTGACCAAGATGTATATGTGTTATTTGATCCTGGCTCCACACATTCGTATGTTAGTGCTAGTGTGATATGTTCTACTGCTATTCAGTGTGTACCAATAGACTGTGATGTGCTAGTAACTAGTTCATTAGGCTAGGAGGTTAGGGTAAATAAATTATATAGGGATTGTCCTTTAGTGATCCAAGGACACACTTTTCTGTCTGATTTGATTGAAATGCCCTTTAGAGATTATGACATTATCTTGTGCATGGATTGGTTAGCCAGGCATCATGCAACGATTGACTGTAGATTGAAGATAGTCACTTTCGTCTTCCTCAGTATGGTGATGTAGTAATACATGGGGAGAGGCAGTTATTGCCTTCAAACATCATTTCAGCTGCACTGGCCAAAAAAAATGATTAGGAAGGGGTGTGAGGCATAGTTGGCACATGTGATAGACACCCTAGTGGGTAGTCCAGCATTGAGGGACATCCCTACGGTATGTGACTTTCCAGATGTATTTCCTGATGAATTGCTAGGATTACCTCCAGAAAGAGAAGTTCAGTTTGAAATTAATGTTATGCCTGGTGTGGTCCCAATCTCCATAACGCCATACAGAATGGCACCAGTAAAACTAAAAGAATTGAAAGTGGAGTTGCAAGAGCTACTTAACAAGGGCTTTATCCACCCTAGTGTGTCACCTTGGGGAGCGCCAGTGTTGTTTGTAAAGAAGGATGATGGCACTCTCCGGTTATGCATTGACTATCAGTAGTTGAATAAGGTGACAATAAAGAACAGATACCCATTGCCCCGCATTGATGACTTGTTTGATCAGTTGAGGGGTGCAGCTGTGTTCTTCGAAATTGACCTGAGATCAGGTTATTGTCAACTTAAAGTACAAGAGCAAAGTATTTCTAAAACTGCCTTTAGAACCTGCTATGGCCATTATGAGTTTTTGGTTATGCCATTCGGGTTAACTAATGCTCCGGCTGCTTTTATGGATCTGATGAACACTATCTTCAGACCATACCTCGACTAGTTTGTGGTTGTGTTTATAGATGATATACTGGTTTAGTCGAGGAGTGCAGAAGAGCATGATAGACATCTGCGGATTGTACTACAAACTTTGAGGGAGAAACAGCTATATGCCAAATTATCGAAATGTGAATTTTGGCTGAAGGAGATATCATTTTTGGGGCACATAGTATCAGTAGAGGGTATTAAGGTAGATCCTAGCAAGATAGAAGTTGTCCTTAATTGGAAGCCACCCAGAAATATCACAGAGATTCGCAGTTTTCTGGGGTTAGCTGGATACTACCATCAATTTGTGAAGGGATTCTCCATGTTGACATTTCCATTGACCAAGCTGCTTAGGAATGAAGTGAAATTTTAGTGGACGGATAAATGCCAGCAGAGTTTTGATGAATTGAAGAGGTGTTTGACTGAGGCTCTAGTCCTGAATTACCTACACCAAGGAAAGAATATATAGTTTACAGCGATGCTTCTCACAATGGGTTAGGCTGTGTATTGATGCAAGATCGAAATGGCATTGCCTATGCATCACGCCAGCTAAAACCGCATGAGAGAAATTATCCGACACATGACTTGGAGCTTATAGCTATTGTGTTTGCTCTTAAGATCTAGAAACATTATTTGCATGGGGAGAAATGCTACATCTACACAGATCATAAGAGTTTGAAGTATTTGGACACCCAAAAAGAACTGAATTTGAGATAGAGGAGATGGTTAGAGTTGATAAAAGATTATGATTGTTTGATAGACTATCAGCCGAGGAAAGCTAATGTGGTAGCAGACGCCTTAAATCGCAAGACTATGGCAAGTCTACGAGTTACTCCTTTGTCTATGGTACATGAGTTGAGATCATTACACGCCTTAGATTAATGATGAGTGGCAGACAGCAGTTGCATGGCATTCTGACCAGCGTTGATTGATCGGTCGTAATGACCGCCGAATGATCGAGTATCGAGTCGCTGTTTGAAGAAGTCCAGCAGGGCAAGAAACCAGAATTCTCAATAAGAGATGATGGTCTATTGCTACACCAGGGCAGAATGTGTGTTCCTGATGATGTTGATTTGAGGCCGAACATTTTGAAGGAAGCACATGAGTCTCCTTTTGCCATGCACCCTGGTGGTACAAAAATGTATAGAGGGCTAAAGGAGCATTACTGGTGGATGGGTATGAAAAGAGATGTGGCAGAATTTGTTTCCAAATGCCTAACTTGTAAGCAAGTGAATGCAGAGCATCAAGTACCAACTGGGTTATTACATCCACTACCAGTGCTAGAATGGAAATGGGAAAGAATAACAATGGATTTTGTGATGGGACTTCTGAGGACACAGAAGAGTCAAGATGCAGTATGGGTTATTGTTGACAGACTGACCAAGTCTGCTCATTTTTTGCTAGTTAGGATGGACTACAGTTTAGAAAGATTGGCCAAGTTGTACATTGATGAGATTGTGAGACTGCATGGAGTGCCAGTATCCATCGTATTAGACAGAGATCCTAGGTTCACTTCTAGATTCTGGGGTAGTTTTCAGAGAGCCCTAAGAACTAGATTGAACTTCAGTACGACATTCCACCCACAGACAGATGGCCAATCTGAGAGGGTAATTCAGATATTGGAGGATATGCTACGGGCTTGTGTGATTGAGTTTGAGGGCAGTTGGGACACACACCTGCCTTTGATTGAGTTTGTTTACAACAATAGCTACCAATCAAGCATTGGGATGCCTCCATATGAAGCTTTGTATGACAGAAAATGTAGAACCCCACTGTGTTGCGATGATGTGAGTGAAAGAAAGATGATTGGACCCAAAATTGTTCAGTAGACTAAGGAGAAAATTAGGGTAATCAGAGATCGACTTAAGACTGCATCAGACCGTCAGAAGTCCTATGTGAAGGAACGGAAGCATGAAAAACAAAAGTTTATACCATTGAATTCAAATATTTTCACCTAGGGTCACATGCATCATGCAAGATTTATTTTTATCTATTTGATTTCAATGATAAACAACATATTAAAACTCTTTTAATATGTTTTTTGATCTATATTTGCCACTTAAGATTTTAAAATTAATCAGATTAATTTTACAACCCTAGATTAAATCAAGAACGATTACACTAACCTCTTGATGCACTGCAGTGCGTCTGTGACTTTGAGATTCATCTTCAGGACACCAGATGTTGTCCCTCTAGCTTGTCCACACCAAGAATGTAACACCCCTAAGTTCGGTAGTGCGTTCTGCTGCTCCGGTGACCAGTGTTGTCCGGACAGCTAGGATGCCTAGAACTACACTTCGATATGAGTGAGGAGACATTAAATAATGAAATAAAAGAAAAGAAAATACAAGAAAAACAAAGGAAAAATAATAGCAAAGAAATGTAACCAAGTTAAGCGAGCCGAGAACCCTAACGATGGGTGACCGCACTGGGAAGTCACGGCGTGGACCGTTGACTAGCTCACGATCATGGGAACCACGGAAAACATTTTTAGGACTTAAATAGACCCTTATAGAAGAATAAACATCATTAGGAAGATCAAAGAAAAATTAAATAATTAGTACAAAGAAAAGTGAGAAATCAAAAAACTGACAAAAACCCAGTGTTACCGAAAAATCGGGAATGCAACCCGAACAGGCGCATTATGGTCATTTGACATCCCGAGTTGTCTTTTGACCTAAATGTCCATTAAAAATAAATAATATTACACTTAGAAAATAAAATAAAAAATTAATTTGGTGGTACCTAATATAAATAGCCAAAAGTGGAGTGAAAATGGTGTAAATAACACATTTAACTTATTATATGATTTAATAAGTGGAAGTGGACCACTAAAGGAATAAACTAAGGATAATGGGGCAGGTGTACACCCATTATACCATCTGCATTTCATCTTCCTCATTTGGATTCAAACTTGCCGAAATGGAGAGCTAAGGAAGAACTCCATGGGCGTTTTCATTCAAGCTTCATCTAACCCCTCACTTCACTTTTAAACACTTAGGTTCCTTCATTAAAAATTGTCTACACATCATAAGGAAGAGCTTGATACCAAAATCAAGAAAGTTAATCAAGGTTTAGCAAGTTCCAACCATAAGGTAAGTTTGTATTTTTGAAGATTTCTTTGTTAAACTTTGTGTTCATGTTATGGGTGTTGGTTTTGTGAAGAAAAATTTCAAGTTTGAGAAGCTATTGATATGTTCATTTTGGACAGCCATGGAGTTATGTATTTGATGAAATATTTGTACATATATTTGATGAGAAATGATGTTGATTAGGGTGATTTAATATCCTAGTAAATTATTCCATATGTATATGGTGATTTTGCACTTGGAATGGAAATTGATGAATTGTAGGACACTTTGGTATTGAGGAAGCTTTTCGGCAGCCTTGGGATTCTTGGATAAATGTATGTGTTCATGAAGGTGTTGGCAGAAATATTGACATTAAGGTTGATGGATATGTATATAGATTGATTGTGTAAAGTGTATGTAAGAACTAGTAAGGTTTAGGTGTATATGTGATTGTACTTAGACTTTGTAAATGTGTGTTTTAATTGGTGTATTAAGGATGTTTGTAATCTGCCCAAAGTGATGTTAATGTAAAGTGGAATATGGTTTTGGTAATGAACCAAAACAGAATTGGTAAGGGAAGTAAACATATAGTAATGTAAGTGTGTAATTGATGTATGTTTAAGTAAGGTAGTTAAGGGCAGTATGCATTTTAGTCAATAACTTTAAATGTGTAACCTCAATTGGTATGAGACCAATTGGAGGTAAAACTAGGCACAAAATGTGCCAACTTTCATTCAGGAAGCATACCAAAATTCTGCTTGCAAGGTGACATAAGAAAATGACCAATTCGGATTAAGTGCAATTGAAACCTGAAAACTGACCAATTGGGCAGCAGTTAGTGTTTAGGCCATAACTCACTCAAAACAGGTCCAATTGACCTGAAATTTTAACCATGAATAGTTAAGACCCATACCTACAAGTCTTATGAAGACACCAAAGACCAGAAATGACCAGAAGTAAGTCAAAAAGCTTGCACAAGTTCGGGTCCAAAAACTGGCCGAACCAAAGTTGACCAAATTGACCTAAAATTGACCTAATTTGATGCCATTTGACCAGCAATAGTATAATGACCATAACTTGGCCTACTTAACTCGGATTGACCTAAAATTTTGCCCCGCGTTCCGTAAGAAATAGATCTACAAGTTTGTAGTTTTAACCAAAACTCGAAAACTGAGGGAACTAGGTCATCCGGCTAGGTCAAACTAGTATCCCGGAATCCAGCAAGTTGCATTAAAATGCACTAAACAAGGAAATGAGTTTGGTAAAACGTACCAACCCTAAAATCCTATCGAATGTGACATAGTAATGACACTAAAACCTAATTTACCTAAAACGCATCGAGGGTCGGTATATTAGGTGATTGAGCAAATAATAGCCTTCAGTGAATTACTTATCGAACATTATCGTTAGAGACAGTTTAATTTAGTACTGAAACACTTCAAATTGTGTTTCTCAGTTACCAAAGACTCAGGAAAAGGGAAGAAAACACTGAGTCCAGACCATAAGACAATTATCGGAGGTTTGTGCACAACTAGTTTTCAACTGATTTTACTCTGAATAAGATTTCATATGATTAATTGTATGTTATTGATTTAAATTGTGTTTGTGCACAATAGTATTTCTTTTGAATTTTTCAATTGAAATGAATTATGACTATTTGTACATTATTGTTTTAAATTGTGAAAATGGGTTTGAATGGATATTTATTGCTTGAAAAGCATTGTAAATGTTTTGATGGATACTATTGATTGAAAAGCACTGTAAATGGTTTTTGTGGAAATTAAAGATAATTATGAATTGTGTTGCCATTTTGTGAATGAAATTATAACTTTGGAAATTTATTGGATTCTCATGAATCATTTGAATAAAATGTTTGGAATTGATTTTATGTTCACACTTAGCATGACAGTATCATATCATTCCTTCTCCATTTATGGGGTTGTGATCGTTTATTTTCCTTCTCCAGTTATGGAGTCGTGATCGTTTATTTTTCTCCCTCTCTGGTTTACCAGTTGAGGTGATCGGATGAGTATTCTTTATATAGCTAGCTCCCTTCCCCATTGATTTCGATTAGTGGGGTTGTGATTGCTTTGTCGTGGTGTACAACGCGGCATTGATCGGAAATTTGTGTCATGGCTTAAGTTGTGAATGAATTGGCAACACTGTATTCTTAACTTATTCGACTAAATTGTGTTGTTATGCGATTTGATAATTTGTGAAATGAAGTTTAAATTCTTATTGACATTTACTGTCTTTCGAATTTAACTATGTTTTGATTATTGAGATTTATTGTGATATTGTGTTAAATTCCTTATGATGATTGTCTTGAATTTAACTATGGTTTTAAGTATCCACTATTTATTTGAATTATGAATTGTGATTTAAATTTGTATTTAGTTAATGTTGTGCACTGCGAGATATTGTCTCAATGATAGCTTTATTCTTTATCGCAGTAGACAGAGACAGTCAGTCAGACTAGGTCGCTAGTACCTCAATGAGACTACCGGGTATAATGAGTATACCAATATTTGGTATTTTGTAATGTAATGTATCTTCACTGTATGTACATATTGTTATTGGTTTTGAGCAGTTGTAAATAAAAATTGTACATTGAAGTTGCAAAATAATTATGAGTTATTTTGGCTTGTAAAAATTGTATTATATTTCTTTTATCTCAGTCTTTGAAAAATCACTATGGATTTGAGTTGAGAAATGTGTTGTGTTGAGAAAAATGTTGGAGCTGAGATTTGGAAAAATTATTGAAGTGCTTTTTACAGGTTTTCTGAAGAATTGTTTTATCCAAAATACAGATGGCACTCTGCCAAAATTTTTACAGAAACTCCAAATAATTCAAATGTGTTAGTTCTATCACTTTAGTTCAAAAAGGTTTTTAACACCTGTAAATAGTGCTCACCACTGTAAAAGAAGTAAGAAAAGTTTTTAAAATCCCTTGTAGTGTATTTAATGGATTATCAGTAGACGGAGTTGGTAATTCATTAGGTATACTACGGGATCATGTTATGCCTTACAGAGGGGTAGGGTGTGACAAAGAACACCTATGGCAGCCCTTGAACAGCTTCTAAAGTTCTGCTTTTTAAGAGATTAAAGATGTAAATAGGACACTAGAAATAATTTCTAGTATTCTTAATTCAAGAGATTGATGGCTAATCTCTTTGAATTGATGAGAGATGAAGAAGAATAGATGGAGAACCTCAAAATGGCATGACAAAGTAGGAGTGGCTACTGGTTGCTTTTCTTTTTTCATAACAACACTTATATAGCTAGGTTAACACATTAAACCCTTGCCACATGTCACCCTTTGATTAGCTCTAGGTTTAAGTGACCCAATCACATTGTGCCAAGTGTCAAACCTATATTTAATCTTAACATTAATCATCTTACATGATTAAAAACATTTGGCAAGCTTATGTGTAATCCCATGTGTCACCATCTCATGGTGCCACGTGTCACACTGTGAAATGACCAAAATGCCCCTGTGTCTTAATTTTGAGTTCTCAACCAAAAATAATTATTTCTCTTCTTCTAATCAATTTATATCAAATATAAATTAATTAATTAATCTCTATTAATTAATTTCTCATCAATTAAATTCATATTTAAATACTTTAAATATAATTTTAACTTATACTACACATCCAATAATCTAGATTTGGTTTCAAGCCATGCTAGGACTTTGCAATCTAATTGCAAACCAAACCTATTTAATTAATCAATTAAACTCTTTAATTAATTAATTAAATCATATTTAGTTAGGTGATAACTTGTGTATTGTGTGACTTACTAGGCTCAACACTAATTGGCAATGAGACATGATATGAACTCTTAATATCATCAGAACTCGTTCTTACCATAAATGATTTCTCTAAATCATTTTATGCACCTCATAAACCATTGTTAACACCTAGCATAGCATGCCATGGCCACCAAATTAGTAATAAGTTTTACCTTAAATGAACCTATAATCATATGTTACCATGCACTAGAATCTCTCTGTTACAAAATCCCAACTCAAGCTGGAGTCATGGTTTATGTCAAACTACATTTGCTATGAATATTATGTTCTCTTTTAATTCCAGTTCTTGATTAAAATGATTTTTCTCATTAGAAACTCTTTTCTGAATAAATCTATCTGCCCTGGCTAGGAACTTGAAATATCAAGAGCAATTAAATGAACATAGGATTTTATCTCTACTTACTTAGAGGAACAGATTCCATCTTGATCAACACCTACCTCCATTTATAACTAGTAGGAGCTAACACATGCCCATATACCCAAACATAGTACAAGTATGAAAGCAGTATCAAACTCAAACCACCTATATACAAGATAACTGTGCTATCTCAAGTCTAACGATTATATGCACTGATATGATTTATGACAATACATTGACAAGAGTAAACTCCATGTGCTTGTCATAAGTGTCACTGGTTCGGCCTACTTATCATTTATAAGTGCCTATCATGTTTGTCATATGGCACGAGACTCACCATTCCATCTTATTTATATCTCATATAAATAACTTGGTAACAAACATGAATACAATCTTTCTGGATAAGTCATGTCCTTATTATGAAGTATCCTCGATTGTGAACCTATTTATGATACTTTGTACTAGAAATACTGTCACTCATATTCTTAACAACTTAAGAATAGAATTTCTAACAAAATATCAATGGACCTTTTCTATTACACATAAATATATTATGTAAACAGAAAAGTGGAAATGCCTTTTATTAATAAAATATGTAAAAGATACATACTAAATGATATGCTCTAGGGTATACTACTAACAATCTCCCACTAGCACTAGAGCCATTCATTACAATATCTTAGACCTATCTTCTCAATATGTCGGTCTAGCTGAGTCTATGACATAGGCTTAATGAATGGATCAGCTGGATTTTTAGCTGATGCTATTTTTTGCATGGCTACATCGCCTCGTCCAACTATTTCTCTGATAATGTGGTAACGCCTTTCTATGTGTTTGGATTTCTGGTGAGACCTTAGTTCCTTAGCCTGTATGACTGCTCCATTGTTGTCACAGTGTAGTGGAACTGCTGACTCAATGGATGGAACTACTGTAAGTTCTGTCACGAACTTCTTTATCCAAACAACTTCCTTTGTAGCATTGGATGCGGCAATATACTCAGCCTCTGTAGTGGAATCTGCAGTCGTGTTCTGTTTGGAACACTTCCAACTGACTGCACCTCCATTACAAATGAACACATATCCAGAGGTAGGCTTTCTATCATCGATATCTAATTGGAAGTCAGAATCAGTAAAACCATCCAATTGCAAGTCTCCACCTCCATAAATCAAGAATAAATCCTTAGTTCTTCTTAAATACTTAAGGATATTCTTGACAGCTACGTAGTGTTCCAAACCTGGATTGGATTGATACCTGTTAGTCAAACTAACAGCATATGCGATATCCGGCCTAGTACATAACATTGCATACATTAAACTTCCAATAGCCGAAGCATATGGAATCCTGGCCATCTTATCTCTTTCTTCAGGTGTCTTTGGAGACATCTCTTTAGCTACACCTTTATAGTTGTCAACTACACCTTTATAGTTGTCAACATACCTGTGTTATTACCCATCAATAGTATGTCATCCACATATAAGACAAGAAAAGTGACAGCATTGTCACTAACCTTCTTATATACACATGGCTCATCCTCATTTTTGATAAAACCAAAGGATTTAATGGCTTCATCAAAACGGATGTTCCAACTCCTCGAAGCTTGTTTTAACCCATAAATGAATCGCTTTAGCTTGCATACCTTGGAACCATCTTGGGATTCAAAACCCCTAGGTTGTTCCATGAAAATGTTTTCTTCAATGTATCTATTGAGAAAAGTTGTTTTGACATCCATCTGCCAAATCTCATAATCATAGTATGCAGCTATTGCTAATAAAATCCTAATTGATTTAAGCATGGCAGCAGGCGAGAAAGTCTCCTCATAGTCGACTCCTTGCCTTTGGCAAAACCCTTTCACTACTAGTCTTGCCTTATAGGTCTCTACCTTTCCATCAGAACCAATTTTCTTCTTGAAAACCCATTTGTTCCCTATAGATACAATACCTTCCGGTGGGCCAACAAGATCCCAAACTTGATTCTTATACATGGAATCAATCTCGGATTTCATAGCATCAATCCATTTTGAAGAGTCTATATCTGATATAGCTTCTTCATAAGTAAGTGGATCATCTCCATGATCTACTTCTTCATGAGTAGACAACTCTTGTTCTACTTCATGAAGGAAACCATATCTCACTGGTGGGTAAGATACCCTGGTTGTTCTACGTGGAACAGCTGTAGATGTTTCATCAACAGGTATAGGTTGACTAGATGGATTTATATCCATCTGATCTGTTAGTTGGTAAGAATTCTCCAATTCTAACTCTATTCGCCTTCCTTTGCCTCCTTCTTGAACAAACGGTTGTTCAAGAAATGTGGCATCTCTACTTATCACAACCTTTTGTGAAGTAGGCAAATAAGAATAATATATAAAACTATCTTTTGGATATCCAACAAATCGACCTTTTTCTGATCCGATCTCTAATTTATCAGTGTTCAGCTTTTTGATATAAGCTGGACAACCCCAAATCTTAACATGCTTAAGACTTGGTTTTCTTCCATGCCATATCTCATAAGGTGTGGAAGAAACTGATTTTGATGGAATCCTATTCAGAATATACAAAGCTGATTCTAATGCAAATCCCCAAAAGGAGATTGGCATATCAGTATAGCTCATCATACTATGTACCATATCTAATAGGATATGATTTCTCCTTTCAGATACACCATTCAACTGTGGCGTTCCTGGAGGAGTCAGCTGGGAAACAATGCCATGCTCTCTCAAGTATTCATCAAATTCAGTACACAAATATTCACCTCCACGATCTGATCGAAGAGCTTTAATACTCTTTCCTGTTTGATTTTCTACTTCAGATTTAAATTCTTTGAACTTTTCAAAGTATTCATGTTTGTATTTCATCAAATACAAATACCCAAATCTTGATTTATCATCAGTAAAGGTAATAAAATAACGAAAGCCCCCTCTAGCCATTTCTTTAAATGGACCACATACATCACTATGTATTAGCTCTAAAATATTTTCAGCTCTTAGCCCTTGTCCTACAAAGGGTGATCTAGTCATTTTGCCTTGAAGGCAAGATTCACAAGTTAGAGTAGGCTCAGAGCCCAATGAGGATAGAATCCCCATTTTCTCCAGTTTTGCAATCCTATCTTCTACAACATGACATAACCTTAGATCACTTGCATTCAGTTTGTGTTTGTCATTATTATCCAAATAATAAAGACCATCATTCATATAACCCAAACCAACATATTTATTTCCAAAATAAATATTGCAAACATCATCTGTGAACTGAAATTCATAGCCATTTCTAGTCAAACAAGATATAGAAATGATGTTCTTAAAAGCATCAGGTATATATAAAATATTATCCAAACACAAAACATGTCCAAACAAGTAAAAAGATTTAAATCCTATGGCTAAAGCTTCAACAGTTGAGCCATTGCCAATCCAGACTCTAACATCTTGAGAATGAAAGCTGCTACTATTTGCTAGTTCCTGCATATCATTAGAAATGTGAGAACTGGCACCAGTATATAAAACCCAAGCTGTAGATGAACTATGAGTATCATCAGAATCTAAATAACAAGATATGGACATACCTTCCGAAGGTGTATCCTTATTGTCCTTCAGAGAAGCAAGATACGCTTGGCAGTTCCTTTTCCAGTGCCCATCCTTTTGGTAGTGGAAACACTTTCCTTTGCCTACATCAGCTTTAGTCTTCCTTTTCTGTTTAGCTATTTTCTTGGAAGGACCAGGAATCTGAGGTTTCTTTTTCTTATTGCCCTTCTTCTTGTTGGACTTTCCAGCAGAAGAAGACGCAACCAAAGCTACCTCTTTTTCTTTATTGCCCGGCATATTCTTTTGGGCAATAACTAGCATGTTGAGTAAACCAGCTAAGTTGCATTCCTGTTTAGTCATATGGAAATTTGTCACAAAATTCCCAAAAGACTCAAGAAGGGACTGAAGGATCAAATCCGTCTGTAGTTGGAAATCCATGTTGAAGTCAAGATGTTCCAACTGCTCTATCTACCGAATCATCTTGTGGACATGATCCCTAACATTCTGTCCCTTAGACATCCTCATGCGGAACAGCTGCCTAGATATCTCATACCTAGCATTCCTACTGTGCTCACCATACAACTCTTGTAGGTGAAGGAGGATCTCACTCACACTCTGCACGTTCTCATGCTGCTTCTGTAACTCATTACTCATGGAAGCAAGCATGTAACACTTAGCTCTCATATCATGCTCCTTCCACCTGTCCAAAGTTTCATGTTCCTCTTGAGTGGCCTCTGGAGGTAAGGGACTAGGAACATTTGAATCTAGAACATATCATATATGTTCAAGGCTCAGGACAAGTTTCAAATTTCTTAGCCAATCAGAGAGATTAGGTCCTGTCAACCTATTGCGATCAAGTATGCTTGCAAGGATATTGGATGGTGGTGGTTGTTCTGTGCTCATTATTATCAGAAAATTAATTGTAGAAAATAACCAAATTAATTAGTAAATGTATCAAGTAATTAACCAAAATGATTATGGTCTTTTAATCAAATTGGTCCTCCCACTAACTTAGCGAATCCTACACTTCCAAAGTAGAAAACGGAAATTCTAGTTGGATGGATTTCTAGTGGGTGATTGAATTCTTATAATTCTATTGATCATCCTCAGGTACATTCTGTTATTGGAATTACAATAAACTATAAGTGAGCAACTCCTTGCCCATCACATCTCATGTGAGGTTCAATCCTTTACCTAGCCCCTAAAGCTCAAAATCTCAGGTACATCCATTATTGACTTATCTTGCATTAGTTAAGTTGATCCCATTAAGCCAGTAATTATGCAAATAATTTTAATGTCCTCAGGTACATCCAATATTGGCCACCAAACCATTTACATATTTACAACATCTCATGCTTAACAATTATTCTTAAGAAAATCTCTTAAATTAATTGCATCTTATGTAACTGTTTAAAATTTCTTAAAATAATTTCCCCAATGGATGGCCTATGTTATAATTACTTTAATTATAGCATTTTCAACTTAATCATTTGTTTGGAAGATTTTATAGTCATCCTAATTACTATTAAGATCTCACTTTGCACATTATCTATTTAGCATGCATATATCATATAATTGCATACATTCCCATACATCTCATGCATTCATGGATAAGCAGTAAATATGGTATGATCATGGACTTTCTAAGGGATTTAATTCTGAGCCACCAAGAATTGAATCAGGGCATTCCTAGGTGCATTTCATTCATTCATTTTACAAGTGTTGCTGAATGAGTACATAATCAACACTTGGTCTTGAATTCCTCCCACTGGTCCCACCAATACTCTTGACCTCCTTGAACTTCTTGCAATCCAATTACATAGTAATCCTTGGCATACCAAGGCGAATTTACAAGAACTTAAATAAATGAAATTGCAACCCAAAAATTATTACAAACTTAATAATACATGCCCAAAATAAATTAAAATAAATTAATTAATTTAGAATCCCAAAGAAACATAAAAGAAATAAATCCAATCACATTGGTCTTTTATAGTCCCTGATCATCGATCATGCATATCACTAATTGAATATCTCATATTCAACTTAAAAATCCAGATTTGAATATGATTCAAATAAATTTAAAAATTCAGATTTGAATGTCATTCAAACAAATTTAAAAATTCAGATTTGAATCACATTCAAACAACCTTAAAAATTCAGATTTGAATCACATTCAAACATTTTTAAAAAAATCAGATTTGAATCACATTCAAACATTTTTTAAAAAATCATATCTGAATATTATTCAATCAACATTAAAAAATCAGATTTAAATATGATTCAAACAACTTTAAAAATTCATATTTGAATCACATTCAAACAACTTTTAAAATTCAGATTTGAATCACATTAAAACATTTATAAAATTCTGATTTGAATCATAATTGAATTGTATGATTAAAACTACTAATTAAACACTTTAATTAGTCAAAGAATAGGCCTTAGATCATACAACAATTGCAGAATTAAAAGCCAAACCTTGAACCACCCATGGAAGCCAAACCATGCGCACTATTGATGGTGTTTTTCAAGTATGCCGCCACACCTCCATTACAACTAGCAATGGATAAATCATCTCATGATCAAAACACACAATTAGTTTATATAATCAAAAATCTAAATGGCAGATATAGTGGCTTTGATACCAATTGAAGGAACGAAAGCGTGAAAAATACAAGTTTATACTATTGAATTCAAAAATTTTCACCTAGGGTCACATGCATCATGCAAGATTTATTTTTATCTATTTGATTTCAATGATAAACAACATATTAAAACTCTTTTAATATGTTTCTGGATCTACATTTGCCATTTAAGATTTTAAAATTAATCAGATTAATTTTAGAACCTTAGATTAAATCAAGAACGATTACACTAACATCTTGGTGCACTGCAGCGCGTCTGTGCCTTTAAGATTCGTCTTCATGACACCAGATGTTGTCCCTCTAGCTTGTCCACACCAAGAACACCTATGGCAGCCCTTGAACAGCTTCTAAAGCTTTTTCTATTAATTAAAAATTCAAGTTCTGCCTTTTAAGAGATTAAAGATGTAAACAGGATACCAGAAACAATTTCTAGTGTTCTTAATTCAAGAGATTGATGGCTAATCTCTTTGAATTGATGAGAGATGAAGAAGAATATATGGAGAGCCTCAAAACGGCGTGACAAAGGAGGAGTGGTTGCTGGTTGCTTTTCTTTTTTCATACAAACACTTATATAGCTAGGTTAACACATTAAACCCTTGTCACATTAAACCCTTTGATTAGCTCTAGGTTTAACTGACCCAATCACATTGTGCCAAGTGTCAAACCTATATTTAATCTTAATATTAATCATCTTATATGAATAAAAACATTTGGCAAGCTTATGTGTAATCCCATGTGTCACCATCTCATGGTGCCATGTGTCACACTGTGAAATGACCAAAATGCCCCTGTGTCTTAATTTTGAGTTCTCAACCCAAAATAATTATTTCTCTTCTTCTAATCAATTTATATCAAATATAAATTAATTAATTAATCTCTATTAATTAATTTCTCATCAATTAAATTCATATTTAAACACTTTAAATATAAATTTAACTTATACTACACATCCAATAATCTAAATTTGGTTTCAAGTCATGCTAGGGACTTTGCAATCTAATTGCAAACCAAACCTATTTAATTAATCAATTAAACTCTTTAATTAATTAATTAAATCATATTTAATTAGGTGATAACTTGTGTATGTGTGTGACTTACTAGGCTCATCACTAATTGACAATGAGACATGATATCAACTCTTAATATCATCAGAACTCGTTCTTACCATAAATGATTTCTCTAAATCATTTTATACATCTCATAGACCATGGTTAACACCTAGCATAGCATGCCATGGGCACCCAATTAGTAATAAGATTTACCTTAAATGAACCTATAATCATATGTTACCATGCACTAGAATCTCTCTGTTACAAAATCCCAACTCAAGCTGGAGTTATAGTTTATGTTAAACTCCATTTGCTATGAATATTATGTTCTCTTTTAATTCCAGTTCTTGATTAAAAAGATTTTTCTCATCAGAAACTCTTTTCTGAATAAATCTATCTGTCCTGGCCAGGAACTTGAAACATCAAGAACAATTAAATGAACATAAAATTTTATCTCTATTTACTTAGAGGAACAGATTCCATCTTGATCAACACTTACCTCTATATATAACTAGTAGGAGCCAACACATGCCCATATACCTATACATAGTATAAGTATGAAAGCAGTATCAAACTTAAACCACCTATATACAAGATAACTATGCTATCTCAGGTCTAAAGATTATATGCACTGATATGATTTATGACAAAACATTGACAAGAGTAAACTCCATATGCTTGTCATAAGTGTCACTGGTTCGGCCTACTTATCATTTATAAGTGCCTATCATGTTTGTTTTATGGAACGAGACTCACCATTCCATTATTTATATCTCATACAAATAATTTGGTAACAAACATGAATACAATCTTTCTGGATAAGTCATGTCTTTATTATGAAGTATCCTCGATTGTGAACCTATTTATGATACTTTGTACTAGAAATACTGTCACTCATATTCTTAACAACTTAAGAATTGTCACTCATATTCTTAATAACTTAAGAATAGAATTTCTAATAAAATATCAGTGGACCTTTTCTATTACACATAAATATATTATGTAAACAGAAAAATGGAAATGCCTTTTATTAATAAAATATGTACAAGACACATACTAAATGATATGCTCTAGGGCATACTACTAACACTATGTTGATCTGAAGAGAAGGGATATTGAATATGCAGTGGGTGACAAAGTATTCCTCAAGGTTTTCCCATGGAAGAGGATTGTGAGATTTGGCAGAAAGGGGAAACTAAGTCCTCGCTTCATTGGGCCATATGAGGTTTTGGAAAGAGTGGGTCCTTTGGCATATCGATTGGCACTAACTCCAGAGTTGGAAAAGATACATAATACCTTCCATGTGTCTATGTTGAGGAGGTATCGATCAGACCCATCTCATGTACTACCAATGGAAGAAATTGAATTGAATCCAGACCTCACATATGAAGAGGAACCCATAAAGATTCTGGCTTATGAGGTGAAACAGCTACGGAACAAGCGGATACCGTTGGTAAAAGTGCTGTGGAACCATCATTCAGGCCAAGAAGCTACTTGGGAACGAGAGGAGGACATGAGGAGACAGCACCCACAGTTGTTCAGAGATTGATACCAGATAAAATTTCGAGATAAAATTTATTTTAAGGGGGAGAAAATTGTAATACCCCTATTTGCATAGCTTGGTATATTTCGCTATTCTGGTGACCAGTGTTGGTCCAGATAATTAAGGAGATTAGAACCACATCTTAGACAACTAGATAAGCTCTGAACACAAATAATTAGTAATTGTCAATTGGTTATGTATAAATAAGAAAAATAGAGCATAAGAAGTTAAATGAGCCGAAAGTCACAGCGATGGGTGACCTTCTCGGGAACGACGACGAGGTCGATTTAAACTCAAATTTCAAACTATAAAATGTTACACTGCGGTCCTTAGGACCATTACGAACACAGTGAAAAAGAGAAAATCATGAAAAAGAATTATTAAGTCAATCAAATAATTAGGTTAGGGAGCCGAAAGAAATATTGAATTATTTGCAAACCGGGTTAAACTGGCGAGGGACAATTTAGTCAATTGATCCCAAGAGCTGACTCCTGACCTAACTATCAAATAAAATCGAAGAAAAGAAAATTTCATAAACGAGAATTAAATTAAAGAACTAATAGAAAAATAAATGAAAAAGAAAAAGAAAAAGGAAAAGTTTATTACATCATCCTTACGACATCATCATGATGTCAAAATTCATTTTAATTTAATTACTTTAATTGACTAAGTCAAATAATGGATAAATATACACAAATGAAAAAAAAAACAAAAAGAGAAAGAAAATCATTTTGGGTCTTCATCTTTATCATTGCCGTCTCTCATCTCTCCCTTGTCTCTCTCTCAAAATTTCCTCCATGAAAGCTTATTCTTAGCTTTCTAAACACTAAATTTCACCATAAATCCTTTAATTTTCTTGAAGAAAAATTATAAGCAAACCTTGGAAAGAAGGTTAAAGGAGAAAGAAAGAAGAAAAAGTTGAGGGAATTGAAGATTGAGTTTAAATTACAAAGAAATTTATTAAATACCATGTGTATGCCCATCCCATATTTTCGGCAGCCTTGGTTGGGGTAAGATTGTGATGATTTTTATGGAGCTAATATGGTAGTATGGCTGCCCTTAATATGAATCTCTTAAGTGGAGTAATGAAATGTAAGTTATAATGCATGGTTGAAATAGTTGAGTTAGGGTTTGGGATGAAAATGAGACTTTGATCATGTGATGATGAAAGTAGGTTTTAATGGTCAATTAATGACCATTTGGCTGTGTGTGAATAAAAAATGAAGTGGTTTGGGTAGTGAGAATTAAGTTTGGTGTGGCTGCCCTTGGTGACCTGAAGGACTAGGCATGAGTCCAGCAGGTTTGGGCAGCAATAACTGGAGTTTTAGAGGTTTACTTAGTGCAAGGACAATTGGACATGAAACTAGACACATAATGGCACAACTTTGGTGAAGAAACCATGCCCAAAAACCAAACCAAGTTGACCTAAAGATTGCCCTAATCCAGGTGACCTGCATTCTGCCTGGGCAAAATGACCAAATGAACAGTGTTTAGTCATTTGGTCATAACTAACTGTAGAAAGCTCCAATTGACCTAAACTTTTACCAACAACAAGCTGAGATATAGACCTACAACTTTCATGAAGAAACCTAATCCAAGTTATGGCCACAACATATTCAAAAAGTGACTTACAGTCACTGTTCAAATTACTATAGATTTGGTCAGTCCAGAAATTCTAGAAAAATTATAATCCGGCCAGTTGTGGTTTTTGGGCCATAACTTGAGCTAAAAAACTCCAAATGGAGTGATTCAAAAAAGGAAATAAAACTAAACAAAATAAGAAACAACTTTCATGTTGATCATTTTGCCAAATTCTCACCGTAAAAATGACTAATGGAACAATAAACACAAAGATTGAAAACTGAAAATTTTGAACAATAAACATTAAGCTTAGAAATGGTATTGGCAACTAATACCAACAATTTTAGAATGAAAAATGTGGTATGTTGGGATTATTAAAACCAATATACCTATTGTCCATGTAAAAGTCAACATTTTGTTGACCAATGAATTGAATAGTAACACCAAAACTTGAATTTCAAGAATTGTGCAACTTAAAAGTGTAATATGCTCTAGTATACCTAGCAAGATTGGTTTGGATAGGTTGGCATGCCAATAGGGTTCCGTTAGCAGTATTGCATATGTCTTCATGCCATTCTGAATTTTATGGCCTCACGTGCCATTTTGTAATAAAATAGCCTTTGGCTATGTTGATTGAGATATTATACTTAGGTTTCATCCCTGATAATTATTACAGCTTATTAGCTGTTCTGTTGCACACCAGGAGACACAATGTGACCGATGGTGTGATGGTCCAAGGTACTTAGTACTCAGTGCCAGTTTACCTTTTTATCCAGTTCAGTCGACTAGTATGGGTTACTCGGGCAATGATAATAAATTTTACCAAATTTTAATCTAATAATACTGCAATAAATATCATAAATTAAGTCTACCAAAATGTAAACATACATTATGCATACTTACTTTATTTTAGTTATTTTATTTTATATTGTCATCACTAAGTAGAATTGCTTAGCGCATCTCTTTTGCCACGCAGTCTTGGAGACATAGGTGGGAGCCAGGACATCGGACCTGTGAACTTTCAGAGTTGTATACTGAGTCCAGAGTCACCTCACATCTGCAGTGCACTTGGTAGGACATTAGGACTTTGGGTGGCATTTTGTATTTTGCATTTTGTATTAGTTTTGATTATAATTGCAAACTCTTGAACTTATGTGATAATGTAAAGATATGAAATTTCATGTTATTGAAATTTTCTGTATATTATGTTGAAAAATGAAATGTTGAGAAATATTCATGAATATGCTTTAAGTGATGATGTGAATAGAAAAATTCTGAAAATAGTATTGAGATTTTGAGATTGAGTTGAAACGTGTGTATAATGGAGTTCTGGATTTGGAAATTATATTGGAAGTGTCTTTTAAACAGGTTCATAAGAACTATTTTTCGAATTTATAGCCGGCACTCTGCCGGATTTTCTATAAAAATTGCGGAAAAATTCTTATTTATCAAAAATTGTAAATGAATGAATTAAAAGGGATAAATTGTAACGGAAATATGAATTGATGCTCTGGTACACTGAGTGGCACATCTTGCTCGACTACACTGTAGACGGGTAAGGGGTGTCATATAAAGTTTGTTTGGGCAACTAGAAAACAAGAGTTAAGGAGAAAGAAAGAAGAAAGAAAGGAGTTGAAGAGGAAGAAAATTCTGCAATTCAAGGTTAGTGAGTTCACTTTAAATTTTTAGTTTAATTAAAGTATTTATAGCATGAAGAACTTGGAAATATGCTTAAAATGAAATTAAAAAAATTATTGGAGGACTAGAAGTAAATTTGACCAACTAGGGTTTGATGGGTGTATACATGTGTTTTGATTGAATTAAAAGTGTAGGTAAGTTTGTATGAGTGTTGAAGTGATGTTGGTATGCTTAGAATTAATTAAGTTTAACAAATTGGTGAATTAGGGTTTTGCACCTAGGGTTTGAAAGACAAAAATGTGAGAATGTGTTAAGTGGTGTGTTGGACATAGTTTGAGGTGAGAAATGGTCATTTGTGACCAATTGGAGTATGTTAGAAGTGTCACACCCTACCCTTCCATAAGGCATATCATGATCCCGTAGTATACCTAATGAATTACCAACTTCGTCTACTGATAACCCATTAAATACACTACAAGGGATTTTAAACCTTTTATTATTTCTTTTTACAATGGTGAGTACTATTTACAGGTATTAAAATTTTTTTTTTAACTAAAGTGAAACCAGATAATAATTTGAAGAATTAATAATTTTTGTAAAAATTTTTGCAGAGTGCCATCTGTATTTTGAATAAAACAGTTCTTCAAAAACCTGTAAAAAGCACTTCTAATATTTTTCTCAATCTCAAACTCCAATATCCAATCAATACAATAAGTTTCTCAACATTTGCCAACTCAAATCCATAATAATTTTTTAGTGTTTTCAAAAGCTGAGATAAAAGAAATATATCACAATATTTACAAGCCAAAATAATTTACAAACTTAGTTTACAACTTCAATGTACAATTTTAATTTATAACTGCTCAAAACCAAGAACAATATATACATACAGTGAACATACATTACAATATAAAATGCAAAATATGGTATACTCAATATACCCGATGAACTCTCAATGAAGCACTAGCAGCCTAGTCTGCTGCTCTATCAGTCTATCTGCCTGCGACAGCAATGAAAAGCTATTGCTGAGCCAATGTCTCAGTGGTGCACAACATTAACAAAATACAACTTTAAATCATAAATCATAAGTCACATAAATAGTGGATACTTAAAACCATAGTTAAATTCAAAAGACAGTGAATGTCAATATGAATTTAAACTCTATTTCACAATATCACAATGAATATCAATAATTCACACACACATCTTGTTAGTAGCATGCCTAGAGCATATCATTTAGTATGTATCTTGTACATATTTTTATTAATAAAAGGCATTTCCACTTTTTCGTTTACATAAGATATTTATGTGTAATAGAAAAGGTCCATTGATATTTTGTTAGAAATTCTATTCTTAAGTTGTTAAGAATATGAGTGACAGTATTTCTAGTACAAAGTATCATAAAGAGGTTCACAATCGAGGATACTTCATAATAAGGACATGACTTATCCAGAAAGATTGTATTCATGTTTATTCCCAAGTTATTTATATGAGATATAAATAAGATAGAATGGTGAGTCTCATGCCATATAACAAACATTATAGGCACTTATACATGATAAGTAGGCCGAACCAGTGACACTTATGACAAGCACATGGAGTTTACTCTTGTCAATGTTTTGTCATAAATCATATCAGTGGATATAATCTTTAGACCTGAGATAGCATAGTTATCTTGTATATAGGTAGTTTGAGTTTGATACTGCTTTCATACTTGTACTGTGTATGGGTATAAAGGCATGTGTTGGCTCCTACTAGTTATATATGGAGGTAGGTGTTTATCAAGATGGAATATGTTCCTCTAAGTAAACAGAGATAAATCCTATGTTCATTTAATTGTTCTTGATGTTTCAAGTTCCTGGCCAGGACAGATAAATTTAATCAGAAAAGAGCTTCTGATGAGAAAATCTTTTAATCAAGAACTGGAATTAAAAGAGAACATAATATTCATAACAAATGGAGTTTGACATAAACCATGACTCCAGCTTGAGTTGGGATTTTGTAACAGAGAGATTCTAATGCATGGTAACATATGATTATAGGTTCATTTAAGATAAACCTTATTACTAATTGGGTGGCCATGGCATGCTATGCTAGGTGTTAACCATGGTCTGTGAGGTGCATAAAATGATTTAGAGAAATCATTTATGGTAAGAAAGAGTTCGGATGACATTAAGAGTTGATATCATGTCTCATTGCCAATTAGTGATGAGCCTAGTAAGTCACACACATACACAAGTAATCACCTAATTAAATATGATTTAATTAATTAATTAAATAGGCTTGGTTTGCAATTAGATTGCAAAGTCTCTAGCATGGCTTGAAACCAAATCTAGATTATTGGATGTACAGTATAAGTTAAATTTATATTTAAAGTGTTTAAATATGAATTTAATTAATGAGAAATTAATTAATAGAGATTAATTAATTAATTTATATTTGGTATAAATTGATTAGAAGAAGAGAAATAATTATTTTGGGTTAAGAACTCAAAATTAAGAAATAGGGGCATTTTGGTCATTTCACAGGGTGACATGTGGCACCATGAGATGGTGACATGTGGCACCATGAGATGGTGACACATGGCAATACACATAAGCTTGCCAAATGTCTTTTAATCATGTAAGATGATTAAAATTATGATTAAATATAGGTTTGATACTTGGCACAATGTGATTGGATCATTTAAACCTAGAACCAATCAGAGGGTGACATGTGGCAAGGGTTTAATGTGTTGACCTAGCTATATAAGTGTTGTTATGAAAAATTAAAACATACAAGCTGCTGCTCTCAAAGGTGCCGCCACCCCTTGGCTGCCTCTCCCTTCTTTTCTTCCTCATCTCTCATTCATTCCAAGAGATTAGCAAACAATCTCTTGATTTATAGTATCCCGTTTACATCTTTAATTTCTTAAAAGGCGGAACTTGATTTTCTAAATAATAGAAAAAGCTTTAGAAGCTATTCAAGGGTTGCCATAGGTGTTCTTGGTGTGGACAAGCTAGAGGGACAACTTCTGGTGTCCTGAAGACGAATCTCAAAGGCACAAATATACTGCAGTGCATCAAGAGGTTAGTGTATTTGTTCTTAATTTAATCTAGGGTTCTAAAATTAATCTGATTAATTTTAAAATTTTAAATGGCAAATACAGATCTAAAAACATATTAAAATAGTTTTAATATGTTGTTTATCATTGAAATCAAATAGATAAAAATAAATCTTGCATGATGCATGTGACCCTAGGTGAAAATTTTTGAATTCAATGGTATAAACTTATGTTTTTCACGCTTCCGTTCCTTCAATTGTTATCAGAGCCACTATATTTGCCATTTAGATTGTTGATTATATGATTTAATTGTGTGTTTTGATCATGAGATGATTTATCCATTACTAGTTGCAATGGATGTGTGGCGGCATGCTTGAAGAACACCATCAATGGTGCGCATGGTTTGGCTTCAAGGGTGGTGCAAAGAATTGGCTTTTTAATTTGCAATTGTTGTATGGTCTAAAAGCTCATCCTATGTCTAATTAAATTGTTTAATTAGAATTTTAATCATACAATTAAATTTTGATTCAAATCAGAATTTTTAAAAATTGTTTGAATGTGATTCAAATCTGAATTTTAAAAGTTGTTTGAATGTGATTCAAATCTGAATTTTTAAAGTTGTTTGAATCATATTTAAATCTGATTTTTTAAAATTGTTTGAATAATATTCAGATCTGAATTTTTAAAAATTGTTTGAATGTGATTCAAATCTGATTTTTTAAAAATTATTTGAATGTGATTCAAATATGAATTTTTAAGGTTGTTTGAATGTGATTCAAATCTGAATTTTTAAATTTGTTTGAATGGGATTCAAATATGAATTTTTAAATTTATTCGAATCATATTCAAATCTGGAATTTTAAGTTGAATATGAGATATTCAATTTAATTTAAGTATGTATGTTTTATTTAATTGTTAAATAGTGATATGCATGATGGATGACATGTAACACCCCTAAGTTCGGTAGTGCGTTCTACTGTTCCGATGACCAGTGTTGTCCGGACAGCTAGGATGCCTAGAACTTCACTTCGTTATGAGTGAGGAGACATAAAATAATGAAATACAAGAAAAGAAAATACAAGAAAAACAATGGAAAAATAATAACAAAGAAATGTAGCCAAGTTAAGCGAGCAGAGAACCCTAGCGATGGGTGACCGCACCGGGAAGTCACGGCGTGGACCGTTGACTAGCCCTGGACTGCGGGGAACCCTGGAAAATAATTTTAGGACTTAAAGAGACAATAATTGAAGTATAAATATCATTAAAAATATCAAAGAAAAATTAAATAATTAGTACAAAGAAAAGTGAGAAATCGAAAAATTGACAAAACCCGGTGTTACCGAAAAATCGGGAATGCAACCCGAACAGGGGCATTATGGTCATTTAACATCCCAAATTGTCTTTTGACCTAAATGTCCATTAAAAATAAATAATATTACACTTAGAAAATAAAATGAAAAATTAAATTGGGGGTACCTAATACAAATAGCCAAAAATAGAGTGAAAAATGTGTAAATAACACATTTAACTTATTATATGATTTAATAAGTGGAAGTGGACCACTAAAGGAATAAACTAAGGATAATGGGGCAGGTGTACACCCATTATACCATCTGCATTTCATCTTCCTCATTTGGATTCAAACTTGCCAAAATGGAGAGCTAAGGAAGAACTCCATTGCCGTTTTCATTCAAGCTTCATGCACTCCTCCATTTAAACTCCAATCACTTAGGTTCCTTCATTAAAAATTGTCTACACATCATAAGGAAGAGCTTGATACCAAAATCAAGAAGTTTAATCAAGGTTTAGCAAGTTGCAACCATAAGGTAAGTTTGTATTTTTGAAGATTGCTTTGTTAAACTTTGTGTTCATGTTATGGGTGTTGGTTTTGTGAAGAAAAATTTCAAGTTTGAGAAGTTATTGAGATGTCCATTTTGGACAGCCATGGAGTTATGTATTTGATGAAATATTTGTACATATATTTGATGAGAAATGATGTTGGTTAGGGTGATTTAATATCCTAGTAAATTATTCCATATGTATATGGTGATTTTGCACATGGAATGGAAATTGATGAATTGTAGGACACTTTGGTGTTGAGGAAGCTTTTTGGCAACCTTGGGATTCTTGGATAAATGTATGTGTTCATGAAGGTGTTGGCAGAAATATTGACATTAAGGTTGATGGATATGTATATAGATTGATTGTGTAAAGTGGATGTAAGAACTAGTAAGGTTTAGGTGTATATGTGATTGTACTTAGACTTTGTAAATGTGAGTGTTAATTGGTGTATTAAGGATGTTTGTAATCTGCCCAAAGTGATGTTAATGTAAAGTGGAATATGGTTTTGGTAATGTACCAAAACAGAATTGGTAAGGGAAGTGAACATATAGTAAGTTAAGGGTGTAATTGATGTATGTTTAAGCAATGTGATTAAGGCAGTATGCATTTTAGCCTATAACTTTAAATATGTAATCTCAATTGGTATGAGACCAATTGGAGGTGAAACTAGGCACAAAATGTGCCAACTTTCATTGAGAAAGCATACCAAAATTCTGCTTGCAAGGTGACATAAGAAAATGACCAATTCGGATTAAGTGCAATTGAAACCTGAAAACTGACCATTTGGGCAGCAGTTAGTGTTTAGGCCATAACTCACTCAAAACAGGTCCAATTGACCTGACATTTTAACCATGAATAGTTAAGACCCATACCTACAAGTATTATGAAGACACCAAAGCCCATAAATGAGCAGAAGTAAGTCAAAAAACTTGCACAAGTTCGGATCCAAAAACTGGCCGAACCAAAGTTGACCAAATTGACCTAAAATTGACCTAATTTGATGCCATTTGACCAGCAATAGTATAATGACCATAACTTCGTCTACTTAACTCCGATTGACCTAAAATTTTGCCCCGCGTTTCGTAAGACATAGATCTACAAGTTTGTAGTTTTGACCAAAACTCGAAAACCGAGGGAACTAGGTCGTTCGGCTAGGTCAAACTAGTATCCCGGAATCCAGCAAGTTTATTTTCCTTCTCCATTTATGGAGTCGTGATCATTTATTTTTCTCCCTCTCTGGTTTACCAGTTGAGGTGATCGGATGAGTACTCATTATATAGCTAGCTCCCTTCCTCATTGATTTCGATTAGTGGGGTTGTGATTGCTTTGTCGTGGTGTACAACGCGGCATTGATCGAAAATTTGTGTCATGGCTTAAGTTGTGAATGAATTGGCAACACTGTATTCTTAACTTATTCGACTAAATTGTGTTGTTATGCGATTTGATAATTTGTCAAATGAAGTTTAAATTCTTATTGACATTTACTGTCTTTCGAATTTAACTATGTTTTGATTATTGAGATTTATTGTGATATTGTGTTAAATTCCTTATGACAGTATTGTCTTGAATTTAACTATGGTTTTTAAGTATCTACTATTTATTTGAATTATGAATTGCGATTTAAATTTGTATTTAGTTAATGTTGTGCACCACTGAGACATTGTCTCAGCGATAGCTTTTTATTGCTGTCGCAGGTAGACAGACAGACATTGCAGCAGACTAGGCTGCTAGTACCTCCAGCGAGAGACTACCGGGTATAATGAGTATACCAATATTTGGTATTTTGTAATGTAACATATTGTTGTTAGTTTTGAGCAGTTGTAAATAAAAATTGTACATTGAAGTTGCAAAATAATTATGAGTTATTTTGGTTTTTAAAAATTGTATTATATTTATTTTATCTCAGTCTTTGAAAAATCACTGTGGATTTGAGTTGAGAAATGTGTTGTGTTGAGAAAAATGTTGGAGCTGAGATTTGGAAAAATTATTGAAGTGCTTTTTACAGGTTTTCTGAAGAACTATTTTATCCAAAATACAGATGGCACTCTGCCAAAATTTTTACAGAAACTCCAAATAATTCAAATGTGTTAGTTCTATCACTTCAGTTCAAAAAGGTTTTTAACACCTGTAAATAGTGCTCACCACTGTAAAAGAAGTAAGAAAAGTTTTTAAAATCCCTTGTAGTGTATTTAATGGGTTATCAGTAGACGGAGTTGGTAATTCATTAGGTATACTACGGGATCATGTTATGCCTTACAGAGGGGTAGGGTGTGACATGTTTTAGTGGTATCAGAGCAAAGTTTTTAAATTCTGTTTTCACCTGTTATTTGAATGTTCTTTCTTCATAGTACAACTGCTCAATATCATTGTTTGATACATACAGTACATTACATTATAAATATGCACTAACGGGAGGAAATCTCCTTGTGTTATTTGTTCAGGAGATCTAAAATCCTCACATTGACTATGGAAGAGGGTGATCGTTCACGATCAATCTATTGAGGTGAGGTGCAAGGGATGCCCTGTGCCTACAAAATGTTAGTGGTTCAACAAAGCACCTGCAGCACCTCGATTTCTGCTCGATTCGCTCAAGAGATGGCTGCAATGTTCCAACAAATGGCTGGCAATATACCTACTCAAGTCCCAATACAGACACCAGTGGTACAACCACAGTCTCCTACTAGGCAGTATGACAAATTGATGAAGTATGGGGCTACAGAGTTTAAGGGGACAGTAGATCCTCTAGAAGCTGAACAGTGGTTAGAGAGGATGGATAGGGTATTCAAGAAACTGCATTGCACAGAGGAGCTTAGATTTGAATACTCAGTGTCTTTGTTACAGGGGGATGCTTATGATTGGTGGAAAACCATTCTCCACAGTCTGGTAGAACCTGTAGTGCTAACATGGAATGACTTTCTCAGGGAATTCAGACAGAAATATGTCCCTGATGCTTATGTAGACCAAAAGCTGCAAGAGTTCCTAAGTCTGAAGCAGGGGGGCAGATCAGTGGCTGAGTATGAAAGGGAATTTTCCTGCCTTAGCCATTATGCAGTGAGTCTACTCTCTACCAGCAGGGAGAGATGCAAGAGGTTTGAAAATGGCTTGAAGCCCAGTATCAGAGTACAAGTAATCGGCTTCAAACACACTAACTTCTCTGAACTTATTTCTCAAGCCCTAGAGTTGGAAAGAATTGAGTTTGAAGCTGCTCCTGAGAAAAAGAGATCAGAGAAGACAGAGGAAGAGGGAAAATCTGTAGAACAGAGTTCCAGTGGTCCCACTGGAAAGAGGAAGAACTATGAGGGACACAGCAGAGGTGGCAAGAAGTCTGGTAGGGGAAGACATTCAGGACAGAAACCTCCTCTATCTGGTCAGCAGAGTACCAGAAGTTCCTACCATTCCTGCCAATGTGAAAATTGTGGAAGATATCATGGTGGGATATGCTACAAGGCTATTGGAGCCTATTATAACTGTGGAGGCACAGGACATTTTGCCAAGGACTGCACCAGTAGTCACAAAGTTAGACCACCTCCTACTACTGTAGAAGGGTCAGTTCAGAGCCCTGTCACCAGAAGCTCCCAACCACCTAGCAGAGGTAGAGGCAGGGGTAGAGGTAGCCTAGCAGGCAGCCAAGGCACGGTAAAACATTCAGTGCAAGACAGTGCTCCGGTCAGAGTCTATGCAATGAGACAGAGGGAAGAGGCTGAGACATCTGACGTTGTGGCTGGTACCTTCTCAACTTTTAACCAAGATTTGTTTGTGTTATTTGATCCGGGTTCTACCCATTCTTATATGAGTGCTAGCATCATTGATTGCATTGCTGTTCCATGTACAAAAATGGACTTTGAGGTGCTAGTAACAAGTCCGCTAGGACAGGAGGTTAGGGAAATAAATTTTATTAGTGATTAGTCCTTTAGGATAGGGATTATAATAATAACTGAAATTAGTTTTGGAAGAGTTTATCGGCGAAAAGTATTTCCTGACACACCATAAATTATAAAGCTAATTGGCGAGCCTATTTAATGTAAAGCAAGAGGACGTAAAAGTAAGTTACAGTAATAGAATTGCTCTAGATGAAGGCAGAGATGTTACTGTTAGTAATTGTTAATGGATATTGTAATCAGAATAAGTTCGGATATCAGTGAATTCGAAAAGGACAAAGGATAGGAAAGTTTGATCTATTGGGATGTATTGTAGTAACTATGCAATGTTCTTGATTGTTTATACTGTAAGCTGTGGATTACAATACTAACTTGAGATTATTGTGTAGAGCTACGTGCTACTCGATAGTACACCTAGATAAGAATAGTTGCCAACGGCATCTGTTTTGGTATAGTTATACCATAACAGAATTTAATTGTTAGAAATAAGTTTGAAAATCCTACTTAGGGATTTAAAACTCAAAAGTTAGAATATCGAAAGGTTATAGTTCAGTACAAAAGAAAGTAAGTTATAGAATATTGACAGTTAAAAAGAGTTATGGAAGTAAAAATTCGAACAGTTGGTTCAAATATAACAAAGAAATGTTACGAATGTGAGGAAGACTATGGACCAGAATGGTCAGAGGACCAATGACTAGATGAATGATTCTAACACGACCTCAAGGGTCATTCAAGAAGGAACATGAATCGAAATATTAGACAGGACAATAGTAAAAGGAGATTAGTGTTATACAAACAAATTAAACGTTGTATTAGATTGTTAAAAGTCTTGTTCAAATTTGAGGAAAAGAAGATTATACGATCGTATAGAAAGGAGAAAATAAACGTATGACTATTGTAAGATGGCTATGGGGTAAAATTTCGTGGACAAAATTATTTTAAGGGGGGGGGAGAATTGTAACACCCCTAAGTTCGGTAGTGCGTTCTACTGTTCCGGTGACCAGTGTTGTCTGGACAGCTAGGATGCCTAGAACTACACTTTGTTATGAGTGAGGAGACATAAAATAATGAAATACAAGAAAAGAAAATACAAGAAAAACAAAGGAAAAATAATAACAAAGAAATGTAGCCAAGTTAAGCGAGCAGAGAATCCTAGCGATGGGTGACCGCACCGGGAAGTCACGGCGTGGGCCGTTGACTAGCCCTGGACTGCGGGGAACCCTAGAAAATAATTTTAGGACTTAAAGAGATATTAATTGAAGTATAAATATCATTAAAAATATCAAAGAAAAATTAAATAATTAGTACAAAGAAAAGTGAAAAATCGAAAAACGGACAAAACCCGGTGTTACCGAAAAATCGGGAATGCAACCCGAACAGGGGCATTATGGTCATTTGACATCCCGAATTGTCTTTTGACCTAAATGTCCATTAAAAATAAATAATATTACACTTAGAAAATAAAATGAAAAATTAAATTGGGGGTACCTAATACAAATAGCCAAAAATGGAGTGAAAAATGTGTAAATAACACATTTAACTTATTATATGATTTAATAAGTGGAAGTGGACCACTAAAGGAATAAACTAAGGATAATGGGGCAGGTGTACACCCATTATACCATCTGCATTTCATCTTCCTCATTTGGATTCAAACTTGCCGAAATGGAGAGCTAAGGAAGAACTCCATTGCCGTTTTCATTCAAGCTTCATGCACTCCTCCATTTCAACTCCAATCACTTAGGTTCCTTCATTAAAAATCGTCTACACATCATAAGGAAGAGCTTGATACCAAAATCAAGAAGTTTAATCAAGGTTTAGCAAGTTCCAACCATAAGGTAAGTTTGTATTTTTGAAGATTGCTTTGTTAAACTTTGTGTGATGTTATGGGTGTTGGTTTTGTGAAGAAAAATTTCAAGTTTGAGAAGTTATTGAGATGTCCATTTTGGACAGCCATGGAGTTATGTATTTGATGAAATATTTGTACATATATTTGATGGGAAATGATGTTGGTTAGGGTGATTTAATATCCTAGTAAATTATTCCATATGTATATGGTGATTTTGCACATGGAATGGAAATTGATGAATTGTAGGACACTTTGGTGTTGAGGAAGCTTTTCGGCAGCCTTGGGATTCTTGGATAAATGTATGTGTTCATGAAGGTGTTGGCAGAAATATTGACATTAAGGTTGATGGATATGTATATAGATTGATTGTGTAAAGTGTATGTAAGAACTAGTAAGGTTTAGGTGTATATGTGATTGTACTTAGACTTTGTAAATGTGAGTGTTAATTGGTGTATTAAGGATGTTTGTAATCTGCCCAAAGTGATGTTAATGTAAAGTGGAATATGGTTTTGGTAATGTACCAAAACAGAATTGGTAAGGGAAGTGAACATATAGTAAGTTAAGGGTGTAATTGATGTATGTTTAAGCAATGTGATTAAGGCAGTATGCATTTTAGCCTATAACTTTAAATATGTAACCTCAATTGGTATGAGACCAATTGGAGGTGAAAGTAGGCACAAAATGTGCCAACTTTCATTGAGAAAGCATACCAAAATTCTGCTTGCAAGGTGACATAAGAAAATGACCAATTCGGATTAAGTGCAATTGAAACCTGAAAACTGACCATTTGGGCAGCAGTTAGTATTTAGGCCATAACTCACTCAAAACAGGTCCAATTGACCTAAAATTTTAACCATGAATAGTTAATACCCATACCTACAAGTCTTATGAAGACACCAAAGCCCATAAATGATCATAAGTAAGTCAAAAAGCTTGCACAAGTTCGGGTCCAAAAACTGGCCGAACCAAAGTTGACCAAATTGACCTAAAATTGACCTAATTTGATGCCATTTGACCAGCAATAGTATAATGACCATAACTTGGTCTACTTAACTCGGATTGACCTAAAATTTTGCCCCGCATTCCGTAAGACATAGATCTACAAGTTTGTAGTTTTGACCGAAACCCGAAAACCGAGGGAACTAGGTCGTCCGGCTAGGTCAATCTAGTAACCCAGAAACTAGCAAGTTGCATTAAAATGCACTAAACAAGGAAATGAGTTTGGTAAAACGTACCAACCCTAAAACCCTATCGAATGTGACATATTAATGACACTAAAACCTAATTTACCTAAAATGCATCGAGGGTCGGTATATTAAGTGATTGAGCAGCCTTTAGTGAATTACTTATCGAACATTATCGTTAGAGACAGTTTAATTTAGTACTGAAACACTTCAAATTGTGTTTCTCAGTTACCAAAGACTCAGGAAAAGGGAAGGAAATACTGAGTCCAGACCAGGAGACAATTATCAGAGGTTTGTGCACAACTAGTTTTCAACTAATTTTACTCTGAATAAGATTTCATATGATTAATTGTATGTTATTGATTTAAATTATGTTTGTGCACAATAGTATTTCTTTTGAATTTTTCAATTGAAATGAATTATGACTATTTGTACATTATTGTTTTAAATTGTGGAAATGTGTTTGAATGGATATTTATTGCTTGAAAAGCATTGTAAATGATTTGATGGATACTATTGATTGAAAAGCATTGTAAATGGTTTTTGTGAAATTAAAGATAATTATGAATTGTGTTGCCATTTTGTGAATGAAATTATAATTTTGGAAATTTATTGGATTCTCACGAATCATTTGAATAAAATGTTTGGAATTGATTTTGTGTTCACACTTAGCATGACAATATCATATCATTCCTTCTCCTTTTATGGGGTTGTGATCGTTTATTTTCCTTCTCCATTTATGGAGTCGTGATCGTTTATTTTTCTCCCTCTCTGGTTTACCAGTTGAGGTGATCGGATGAGTACTCATTATATATCTAGCTCCCTTCCTCATTGATTTTGATTAGTGGGGTTGTGATTGCTTTGTCGTGGTGTACAACGCGGCATTGATCAGAAATTTGTGTCATGGCTTAAGTTGTGAATGAATTGGCAACACTGTATTCTTAACTTATTTGACTAAATTGTGTTGTTATGCGATTTGATAATTTGTGAAATGAAGTTTAAATTCTTATTGACATTTACTGTCTTTCGAATTTAACTATTTTTTATTATTGAGATTTATTGTGATATTGTGTTAAATTCCTTATGACAGTATTGTCTTGAATTTAACTATGGTTTTTAAGTATCCACTATTTATTTGAATTATGAATTGTGATTTAAATTTGTATTTAGTTAATGTTGTGCACCACTGAGACATTGTCTCAGCGAAAGCTTTTTATTGCTGTCGCAGGTAGACAGACAGACATTGCAGCAGACTAGGCTGCTAGTACCTCCAGCGAGAGACTACCGGGTATAATGAGTATACCAATATTTGGTATTTTGTAATGTAATGTATGTTCACTGTATGTACATATTGTTGTTAGTTTTGAGCAGTTGTAAATAAAAATTGTACATTGAAGTTGCAAAATAATTATGAGTTATTTTGGCTTGTAAAAATTGTATTAGATTTCTTTTATCTCAGTATTTGAAAAATCACTGTGGATTTGAGTTGAGAAATGTGTTGTGTTGAGAAAAATGTTGGAGCTGAGATTTGGAAAAATTATTGAAGTGCTTTTTACAGGTTTTCTGAAGAACTGTTTTATCCAAAATACAGATGGCACTCTGCCAAAATTTTTACAGAAACTCCAAATAATTCAAATGTGTTAGTTCTATCAATTCAGTTCAAAAAGGTTTTTAACACCTGTAAATAGTGCTCACCACTGTAAAAGAAGTAAGAAAAGTTTTTAAAATCCCTTGTAGTGTATTTAATGGGTTATCAGTAGACGGAGTTGGTAATTCAGTAGGTATACTACGGGATCATTTTATGCCTTACAGAGGGGTAGGGTGTGACAGATCATGGACTATAAAAGACCAATGTGATTGGATTTATTTCTTTTATGTTTTCTTTGGGATTGCAAATTAATTAATTTATTTTAATTTATTTTGGGCATGTATTATTAATTTTGTAATATTTTTTGGGTTGTAATTTTATTTATTTAAGTTCTTGTAAATTCGCCTTGGTATGCCAAGGATTACTATGTAATATTGGATTGCAAGAAGTTCAAGGAGGTCAAGAGCATTGGAGGGACTAGTGGGAGGAATTCAAAATCAAGTGTTGATTATGTACTCCTTCAGCAACTCTTGTAAAATGAATGAATGAAATACGCTTAGGAATGCCCTGGTTCAATTCTTGGTGGCTCAGAATTGAATCCCTTAGAAAGTCCTTGATCATACCATATTTACTGTTTATCCATGAATGCATGAGATGTATGGGAATGTATGCAATTATATGATATATGCATGCTAAATGGATAATGTGCAAAGTGAGACCTTAATAGTAATTAGGATGACCATAAAATCTTCCAAATAAATGATTAAGTTGGAAATGCTATAATTAAAGTAATTATAACATGGGCCCTCTATTAGGGCAATTATTTTAAGAAATTTTAAATAGTTGCATAAGATGCAATTAATTTAAGAGATTTTCTTAAGAATAATTGTTAAGCATGAGATGTTGTAAATATGTAAATAGTTTGGTGGCCAATATTGGATGTACCTGAGGACATTAAAATTATTTGCATAATTACTGGCTTAATATGGTCAACTTAATTAATGCAAGATAAGTCAATAATGGATGTACTTGAGATTTTAAGCATTAGGGGCTAGCTAAAGGATTAAACCTCGCATGAGATGTGATGGGCAAGGAGTTGCTCACTTATAGTTTATTGTAATTCCAATAATAGATGTACTTGAGGATGATCAATAGAATTATAAGAATTTAATCACCCACTAGAAATCCATCCAACTCGGATTTCCGTTTTCTACTTTGGAAGTGTAGGATTCGCTAAGTTAGTGGGAGGACCAATTTGATTAAAAGACCATAATCATTTTGGTTAATTACTTGATACATTTACTAATTAATCTAGTTATTTTTTGTAGTTAATTTTCTGATAATAATGAGCACACAACAACCACCACCATCCAATATCCCTGCAAGCATACTTGATTGCAATAGGATTGACAGGACCTAATCTCTCTGATTGGCTAAGAAATTTGAAACTTGTCCTGAACCTTGAACAAATAGGATATGTTCTAGATACAAATGTTCCTGGTCCCTTACCTCCAGATGCCTCTCCAGAGGAACATGAAACTTTGGACAAGTGGAAGGAGCATGATATGAGAGCTAAGTGTTACATGCTTGCTTCTATGAGTAATGAGTTACAGAAGCAGCATGAGAACATGTAGAGTGCGAGTGAGATCCTCCTTCACCTACAAGAGTTATATGGTGAGCATAGTAGGAATGCTAGGTATGAGATATCTAGGCAGCTGTTCTGCATGAGGATTTTTGAGGGACAGAATGTTGGGGATCATGTCCACAAGATGATTCGGCTAATTGAGCAGTTGGAACATCTTAACTTCAACATGGATTTCCAACTACAGATGGATTTGATCCTTCAGTCCCTTCTTGAGTCTTATGGGAATTTTGTGACAAATTTCCATATGACTAAACAGGAATGCACCTTAGCTAGTTTACTCAACATGCTGGTTATTGCCCAAAAGAATATGCTAGGCAATAAAGGAAAAGAGATAGCTTTGATTGCATCTTCTTCTGCTGAAAAGTCCAACAAGAATAAGGGCAATAAGAAAAAAAAAACCTCAGATTCCTGGTCCTTCTAAGAAAATAGCTAAACAGAAAGGGAAGACTAAAGCTAATAGAGGCAAAGGAAAGTGTTTCCATTGCCAGAAGGATGAGCACTGGAAAAGGAACTGCCCAGAGTATAGAAATCTAAAAGAATGCAATACCATGGTGAATGCCAACTCAAGTTCAAAATATATTTAGCACTTAAGGTTTTGTCATGTTGTAGAAGATAGGATTGCAAAATTGGAGAAAATGGGGATTCTATCCTCATTGGGCTCTGAGCCTACTCCAACTTGTGAATCATGCCTTTAGGGCAAAATGACTAGATCACCTGTCACACCTTACCCCTCCTTAAGGCATAACATGATCCTGTAGTATACCTAATGAATTACCAACTGCGTCTACTAATAACCCATTAAATAAACTATAAGGGATTTTAAACCTTTTCTTACTTCTTTTTACAGTGGTGAGCACTATTTATAGGTGTTAAAAAAAAAATTTTTTTTTAACTGAAGTGAAACTAGATAATACATTTGAAGAATTAATAATTATTGTAAAAATTTTGGCAGAGTACCATCTGTATTTTGAATAAAACAGTTTTTCAAAAACCTGTAAAAAGGACTTCAAATGTATTTCTCAATCTCAAACTCCAACATCAAATCAACACAATAAGTTTCTCAACATTTGCCAACTCAAATCCACAATAATTTTTCCAGTGTTTTTAAAAGCTGAGATAAAATAAATATATCACAACATTTACAAACCAAAATAATTTACAAATTTAGTATAAAACTTTAATGTACAATTGTAATTTACAACTGCTCAAAACGAATAACATTATATACATACAGTGAACATACATTACAATACAAAATGCAAAATATGGTATACTCAATATACCTGATGATCTCTCAGTGTAGTACTAGCAGCCTAGTCTCACGCTCTATCGATCTGTCTACTGCGATAAAGAATGAAAGCTATCAGAGCCAATGTCTCAGTGGTGCACAACATTAACAAAATACAACTTTAAATCATAAATCATAAGTCATATAAATAGTGGATACTCAAAACCATAGTTAAATTCAAAGACAGTGAATGTCAATAAGAATTTAAACTCCATTTCACAATATCACAATAATTATCAATAAATCATACACACACAGCTTAATCATGTTGCCAAAGTTCAATTCATCCCAAAAGCCGATGGCTAGTGAGGAATTCAATTCATCCCAAAAGCCGATAGCTAATGAGGAATAACATAGCTAGCTAGCAATAATATGAGTACTCATTCTATTCGTCCTCAATAGGCACACACCTCAACACTTCAGCCAGAAAGGGAATTCAATTCATCCCACTAGACAAGCTATTGTGGAATTCAATCAATATACATGATAGCTGCAGTTTCAAACCATTTACAATGCTTTTCAATCAATAAGTATCCATCAAATATCATTCAAACAATCTTTAACAATTTAAAATAATAATATACAAATAGTCATAATTTATTTTAATTGAAAAATTCAAAAAAAATAACTTTTGTTCATAAATCTTTGATAACTGTCTCTTGGCTCTGACTCAGTGTTTCCTTCCCCTTCCCTGAGTCTTTGCTAACTGAAACACACAATTTGAAGTGTTTCAGTACTCATTTAAATTGTCTCTAAGAATAAAACATAATACTTATTTTATTGAATTCTATTATTTCCTTAGTCAACCTAAGATGTTGACCCTTGATGCAGTGTAGGTGAATCAGGTTTTAATGTTACAAATAAGTCACATTTTATCGCCTTTTTGTATTAGTACATGTTGCCAAATTCATTTTCAAGTATATTGCATTTTATTGCAATTTGCTGGATTTCGGTATACTAATTTGACCTAACCGGATGACCTAGTTCCCTCGATTTTCGGGTTTCGGTCCAAACTACAAACTTACAGGTCTATGTCTTATTGCACGCGAGTAAAATTTCAGGTCATTCTGAGTTGTGTAGACCAAGTTATGGTCAATTTACCAATGCTGGACAGAATGTACAAAAATGGTAGGTTTAGTTCATTTTTAGGTCACTTTTGGTTCGGCCAGTTTTTGGACCTGAAATTGTGCAAGCTATTTGACTTGCTTGTGGTCATTTCTGGGTGTTGGTGTCTTCATAAGAGTTGTATACATATGTCTCAAATATTCATGGTAAAAATTTCAGGTCAAATGGACCTGTTTTGAGTGAGTTATGGCCAAAATACTAAACACTGCCCAAATGGTCAATTTTTAGGTTTTCAAAGCACTAATACGGATTTGGTCATTTTTCAAGTTACCTTCCTAGCAGAATTTTGATAAGCTTCCTTCATGAAATTTGGCACATTTTGTGCCTACTTTCACCTCCAATTGGTCTCATACCAATTGGAGCTACACACTTAAGGTTCCAAGCCAAAACATAGACTGCCCTGCAATATACTCTTTATCACTTACCAAGGACACACTCAACACTTACCAAGTTATTTCCTTCATGCCATTTCTTGTTTGTACCATAACATAAACACATTTAGCAACTCATTTTTGGTTATTTTGGCAGCTTATAACCATTCTCAATACGCACATTATAGTATAGAATTTTCCAAGTCTAATTACAAATAATTTAACCACATGACCTAGCTCATTTACATGTCCAAACTCAAACCTTTATACACATATACATGTTGCCATAACAAGCACCATAATTCAACAATATAATTCCATAAACCAAACCATGAAACAAAACATTTTGATTTACATTTCAAAGTTTCCAGTTTGTACATCTCTCCAATTATCTTCCAAGCTTCCAAAGTCAAGTGTACTATCACACATACATTTAGTATATATTACCCAATTTATTCCTACACACATAAACACTTACATCAACACTTTAATCTACCATTTACATGCAAGGATAAACTACTCTCATTGAATTTCCATGGCTGGCAAAAATGTACCTCTCCATTTACTCCTCAAACTTCAAAAATCCTTCCACAAATCAACTACCCATAACATCCATTCCAGGTTTAATGAAACAATAATATAAAATACATACTTACCACTTTTGAAATTCTTCAAAACCTTCACTAAACTTCTTAAAATTGCTATCTAAGTCTTCCTTATGAAGTGGGGAGCAAGGTTAATTAAGGAACTTAGGGGAAAAATAGCTTAAACAAGCTTGCATGAAGCTTGGGAAAATTCGGCCATGGAGGTTTCCTTTCAAGAGCATTTCGGCTGGATTTTGGAAGGTTGAAGAAGATGGATTATTTCTGTCCAAAATATGCTTAGTGGTCCACTTAATGGAGTGAGTGGAGCACTAAGTGAAGATTTAATGTTTATTTATTCTAAAATTTCCAAATTCCACATTTAACTCCTATCTTTTGCTATTTAAACTATGTACCACCAATTTATTTCTTCATGACATTTTCTAAGTGTAAGATCATTTATTTTTAATGGAAATTTAGGTCAAAAGACAACTGGGGGTGTCAAATGACCACAATGCCCTTGTTCGGGTTGCATTCCCGATTTTTCGGTAACACCGAGTTTTGTCATTTTCTCGATTTCCCATTTTTCTTTGTACTAATTAATTAATCTTTCTTTGATATTTCTAATGATATTTATGCTTTGATAGATGTTTATTTATGTCTTAAAAATATTTTCCTGGGTTCCCCACGGTTCAGGGCTAGTCAACGGTCCATGCCGCAACTTCCCATTGCGGTCACCCATAGCTAGGGTTCTCGGCTCGTTTAACTTGGTTACATTTCATTGCTATTATTTTTCCTTTGTTTTTATTGTATTTTCTTTTCTTGTATTTCATTATTTTATATCTCCTCACCCATCTCTAAGTGTTGTTTTAGGCATCCTAGCTGTCCAGACAACACTGGTCACAGGAACAGTATAACGCACTACCGAACATAGGGGTGTTACAATTCTCCCCCCTTAAAATAAATTTCGTCTCAAAATTTTACCTAGCATTAGTCTCTGAACAGTTGTGGGTGCTGTATCCTCATATCCTCTTCACTTTCCCAAGTAGCTTCCTGGCCTGAATGATGGTTCCACAACACTTTAACTAGGTGTATCTTTTTATTCCTTAGCTGCTTCACCTCATAAGCCAGCATTTCTATGGGTTCTTCCTCATATGAGAGGTTTGGATTTACCTCAATCTCGTCAATTGATAGTACATGAGATGGGTCAGATCTGTACCTCCTTAACATGGACACATGGAAGACACTGTGTATCCTTTCTAGCTTTGGAGATAATGCCAACCGATATGCCAAAGGACCCACTCTTTCCAGAACCTCATATGGTCCGATGAAACGAGGACTCAGTTTCCCCTTTCTGCCAAGTCTCATAATCCTCTTCCAAGGAGAAACTTTGAGGAATACCTTATCACCCACTGCATATTCAATATCTCTTCTCTTTATATCAACGTAGGAATTCTGACGGTTTGATGCAGCATTGAGTCTATTTCTAATCAATCTGATCTTTTCCTCTGTCTGCTGAACAATTTCTGGCCTAATCATCTTTCTTTCACCTACTTCATGCCAACATAGGGGAGTTCTGCACTTTCTGCCATACAAAGCTTCATATGGAGGCATCCTAGTGCTTGATTGCTAGCTATTGTTATAAGCAAACTCAATCAAAGGTAAGTGTGTATCCCAACTACCTTCAGACTCAATCACACACGCCCGTAACATATCCTCCAATATCTAAATTACCCTCTCAGACTGGCCATCTGTCTATGGGTGGACTGTTGTGCTGAAGTTCAATCTAGTTCCTAGGGCTCTCTGAAGACTACCCCAGAATCTAGAAGTGAACCTAGGATCTCTGTCAGATACAATCGATACTGGCACTCCATGCAATTTTACAATCTCATATATGTATAATTTGGCCCATCTTTCTAGGCTATAGTATATCTGAACTAGCAAAAAGTGAGCAGACTTGGTCAGTCTGTCAACTATAACCCATACTGCATCATGACTATACTGTGTCCTTGGAAGTCCCATCACAAAATCCATGGTTATTCGTTCCCATTTCCACTCTGGCACTGGTAATGGATGTAATAAACCAGCTGGAACTTGATGTTTTGCCTTTACTTGCTGACAAGTTAGGTATTTGGAAACAAATTCAGCTATATCCCTCTTCATACCCATCCATCAGTAATGCTCTTTCAGCCCTCTGTACATTTTAGTTCCACCAGGGTGCATAGCAAAAGGAGACTCATGTGCTTCCTTCATAATGATCTGTCTCAATTCCACATCATTAGGAGCACACATTCTGCCCTAATGTAGCAATAAACCATCATCTCTCACAGAAAATTCAGGTTTCTTGCCTTGCTGGACTTCTTTCAATAGATATTTATCATTATTCTGAGCAGCCATTCTGATCTGATCAATCAACACTGGCTATACATGCCATGCAACTACTGTCTGTCCCTCATCATCAATCTCTAAACTGGCATGCTGTGCTCTCAACTCGTGTACCATGGATAAAGGAGAAACTCTAAGACTTGCCATAGTCTTGCAACTTAAGGCATCAGCCACCACATTTGCTTTCCTTGACTGATAGTCTATTAAGCAGTCATAGTCTTTAATTAGTTCTAACCATCTCCTCTGCCTCAAATTCAATTCCTTCTGGGTGCCCAAATAATTCAAGCTCTTGTGATCTGTGTAAATGTAACATTTATCCCCATACAAATAGCGTCTCCAAATCTTCAGAGCAAAAACAATAGATGCTAGCTCCAGGTCATGTGTTGGGTAGTTCCTCTCATGCAGTTTCAGCTGGCGTGATGCATAAGCAATGATGTTTCGATCTTGCATCAGTACACAGCCTAACCCATTGTGAGAAGCATCACTATAAACTGTGTATTCTTTACCCGGAGTAGGTAAAGTAAGGACTAGAGCTTCAATCAAACACCTCTTCAACTCATCAAAACTTTGCTGGCATTTATCTGTCCACTGAAATTTTACATCTTTCTGAAGCAGCTTAGTCAGTGGAGAAGATAACATAGAAAACCCTTTCACAAATCAACGGTAATATCCAGCTAAACCCAGAAAACTGTGAATTTCTGTGATATTCCTAGGTGGCTTCCAATTAAGGATAGCTTCTACCTTGCTGGAATCTACCTTGATCCCTTCAGCTGACATAACATGTCCCAAAAAGGAGATTTCTTTCAGCCAAAATTCACATTTTGACAATTTGATGTATAGTTGTTTCTCCCTTAAAGTCTGCAGTACAATCCGCAGATGTTTGTCATGCTCCTCTGCATTCCTCGAATATATCAAAATGTCATCAATAAACACCACCACAAATTGGTCGAGATATGGTCTGAAGATATTGTTCATCAGATCCATAAAAGTAGCTAGAGCATTAGTCAAACTAAATGGCATTACCAGAAATGCATAGTGGCCATATCGAGTTCTAAAAGCAGTCTTTGGAATACTCTATTCTTGCACTTTCAACTGATAATAACCAGATCGCAAATCAATTTTAGAGAATACAGCTGCATCCTTCAACTCATCAAAAGATCATCAATGCGAGGCAATGGATATCTGTTCTTTATTGTCGCCTTATTCAACTGCCGATAGTCAATACATAAGCGGAGAGTACCATCTTTCTTCTTAACAAACAACACTGGCGCTCCCCAAGGTGACACACTAGGGCGGATGAAGCCCTTTTCAACTAGTTCTTGTAACTGTACCTTTAACTCCTTCAACTCTGCTGGTGCCATTCTGTATGGTGTTATAGAGATTGGATCCACACCAGGCATAACATTAATTTCAAACTGCACCTCTCTTTCTAAACATAATCCTGGCAATTCATCAGGAAACACATCTGGAAAGTCATATATTGTAGGGATTTTCTTCAATGCTGGACTCCCCACTTGGGTGTCTACCACATGTGCCAAGTATGCTTCACACCCCTTTCTGATCATTTTTCTGGCTAGTGCAGCCGAAATGATGTTTGATGGCAATGGCTGCCTCTCCCTGTGTATTACCATTTCACTGTATTGAGGAAGGCCAAAAGTGACTATCTTCAGTCTACAGTCAATCATAGCGTGATGCCTGGCTAACCAATCCATGCCCAAGATGATATCATAACCTCTGAAGGGCATTTCAATGAGATCAGACAGAAAAGCATGTCCTTGGATCACCAAAGGACAATCCCTATACATTCTATTAAACCTGACCTCTTGTCCTAGCGGACTTGTTACTAGCACCTCAAAGTCCATTTTTGTGCATGGAACAGCAATGCAATCAATGATGCTAGCACTTATATAAGAATGGGTAGAACCCGGATTAAATAACACAAACACATCTTGATTAAAAGTTGAGAAGGTACCAGCCATAATATCAGATGTCTCGGCCTCTTCTCTCTATCTCATTGCATAAACTCTGACTGGAGCACTACCTTGCTCTGATTGATTCATTGTGCCTTGGCTACTTGTTGGGTTACCTCTACCCCTGCCTCTACCTCTGCTAGGTGGTTGTGAACCTCTGTTGATAGGGCTCTGAACTGACCCTTCTGCAGTAGTGGGAGGTGGTCCAACTGCGAGTACTGGTGCAGTCCTTGGCAAAGTGCCCTGTGCCTCCACAGTTATAGCAGGCTCCAATTGCCTTGTAGCATACCCCACCATGATTTCTTCCACAAGTTTCACATTAGCGGGGAGGGTAAGAACTTCTGGTACTCTGCTGACCAGATAGAAGAGGTTTTTGTCCCGAATATCTTCCCCTACCAGACTTCTTACCACCTCTGCTGTGTCCCCCATGGTTCTTCCTCTTTCTAGTAGGACCACTGGAACTATGTTCTACTAACTTTCCGTCTTTTTCTGCCTTCTCTGATTTTTTTTTCTTAGGGGCCACTTTAGATTCAATTCTTTCTGACTCTAGTGCTTAAGAAATAAGCTCAGAGAAGTTATTATGTTTAAATTTGACCACTTGTAATCTGATACTAGGCTTTAAGCTGGTTTCAAATCTCTTACATCTCTCCCTGCTGGTAGAAAGTAGACTTACTGCATAATGGCTCAGGCTGGAAAATTCCCTTTTATATTCAGCCACCGATCTACTCCCCTGTTTCAGACTTAGGAACTCTTGTAGCTTCTGGTCCACATAAGCATCAAGGACATATTTTTGTCTGAACTCCCGTAGAAAATCATTCCATGTTAGTAGTGAAGGTTCTACCAGACTGTGGGGAATGGTTTTCCACCAGTCATATGCATCCCCTTGTAGTAGAGATATTGAATATTCAAACCTGAGCTCCTCTGTACGATGTAGCTTCTTGAATACTCTATCCATTCTCTCTAACGACTGTTCTACCTCTAGAGGATCTACTGTCCCCTTGAACTTAGTAGCCCCATATTTCATTAATTTGTCATACTGCCTAGCAGAAGACTGTGGTTGTACCACTGGTTTCTATAGTGGGACTTGAGTAGGCATGTTACCAGCCATTTGTTGAAACATTGTAGCCATTTGCTGAGCGAACTGATCAGGAAACTGCGGTACTGAGGGGGCTGGTGCGACTGATCCACTGACATTGTGTAGGGCTGGGGCATCCCCTTGCACCTCAGCCTCTATAGGTTGATCGATTGAATGATCACCCTCTTCCACAGTCAATTCGAGGATCTTAGACCTCCTGAACAAATAACACAAGGAGATTTTCTTCTGTTAGTGCATATTTATAATGTAATGTACTGTATGTATCAAACAATGACATTGAGCAATTGTACTCTGAAGAAAGAATATTCAAATTATAAGTGAAAATAAAATTTAAAAACTAGCTCTGATACCACTTAAACATGTCACACCCTAATCCTCCGTAAGGCATAACATGATCTCGTAGTATACCTAATGAATTATCAACTTCGTGTACTGATAACCCATTAAATATACTACAAGGGATTTTAAACCTTTTCTTACTTCTTTTTACAGTGGTGAGCACTATTTATAGGTGTTGATTTTTTTTTTTTTTAAGTGAAGTGAAACTAGATAATACATTTGAAGAATTAATAGTTTCTGTAAAAATTTTGCCAGAGTGCCATCTGTATTTTAAATAAAACAGTTCTTCAAAAACTTGTAAAAAGCTCTTCAAATATATTTCTCAATCTCAAACTCCAACATCAAATCAACACAATAAGTTTCTTAACATTTGCCAACTCAAATCCACAATAATTTTTTCAGTGTTTTCAAAAGCTGAGATAAACGAAATATATCACAATATTTACAAACCAAAATAATTTTCAAATTTAGTTTACAACTTTAATGTACAATTTTAATTTACAACTGCTCAAAACCAAGAACACTATATACATACGGTGAACATACATTACAATACAAAATGCAAAATATGGTATATTTAATATACCCGATGATCTCTCAGTGTAGTACTAGCAGCCTAGTCTGCTGCCCTGTCAGTCTGTCTACCTGTGATAGCAATGAAAAGCTATCGCTGAGCTAATGTCTCAGTGGTGCACAACATTAACAAAATACAACTTTAAATCATAAGTCATATAAATAGTGGATACTTAAAACCATAGTTAAATTCAAAGACAGTGAATGTCAATAAGAATTTAAACTCCATTTCACAATGTCACAATAATTATCAATAAATCATACACACACAGCTTAATCATGTTGCCAAAGTTCAATTCGTCCCAAAAGCCGATGGCTAGTGAGGAATTCAATTCATCCCAAAAGCCGATAGCTAGTGAGGAATAACATAGCTAGCTAGCAATAATATGAGTACTCATTCTATTCATCCTCAACAGGCACACACCTCAACACTTCAGCCAGAGAGGGAATTCAATTCATCTCACTAGACAAGCTAGTGAGGAATTCAATCAATATACATGATAGCTGTGGTTTCAAACCATTTATAATGCTTTTCAATCAATAAGTATCCATCAAATATCATTTAAACAATCTTTAACAATTTAAAATAATAATATACAAATAGTCATAATTTATTTCAATTAAAAAATTCAAAAGAAATAATTGTTGTGTACAAACCTCTGATAACTGTCCCATGGCTCTGACTCAGTGTTTCCTTCCCCTTCCGTGAGTCTTTGCTAACTGAATCACACAATTTGAAGTGTTTCAGTACTCATTTAAACTGTCTCTAAAAATAATATTTAATACTTAATTTATTGAATTCTATTATTTCCTTAGACTACCTAAGATGTTGACCCTTGATGCAGTGTAGGTGAATTAGGTTTTAATTTTACCAATATGTCACATTTTATAGCCTTTTTGTATTGGTATATGTGACCAAATTCATTTTCAAGTATATTGCATTTTATTGCAATATGTTGGATTTCAGTATACTAATTTGACCTAACCGGATGACCTAGTTTACTAGGTTTTCGAGTTTCAGTCCAAACTAAAAACTTGTAGGTCTATGTCTTATTGCACGCAGGGCAAAATTTCAGGTCATTCTGAGCTGTGTAGACCAAGTTATGGTCAATTTACCAATGCTGGACAGAATGTACCAAAATGGTAGGTTTAGGTCACTTTTGGTTCAGCCAGTTTTTGGACCTAAATTTGTGTAAGCTATTTGACTTGCTTATGGTCATTTCTGGGTGTTGGTGTCTTCATAAGAGCTGTAGATATATGTCTCAACTATTCATGGTAAAAATATCAGGTCAATTGGACCTATTTTGAGTGAGGTATGGACAAAACACTAACTGCTACCCAAATGGTCAATTTTCAGGTTTTCAAAGCACTAATCCGGATTTGGTCATTTTTCGAGTCACCTTCCAAGCAGAATTTTGGTAAGCTTCCTTCATGAAAGTTGGCACATTTTGTGCCTAGTTTCATCTCTAATTGGTCTCATACCAATTGGAGCCACACACTTAAGGTTCTAACCCAAAACATACATTGCCCTGCAACATACTCTTCATCACATTCCAAGGACACATTCAACACTTACCAAGTTATTTCCTCCATGCAATTTCTGGTTTGTACCATAACATAAACACATTTAGCAACTCATTTTTGGTCATTTTGGTAGCTTATAACCATTCTCAGTATGCACATTATAGTATAGAATTTTCCAAGTCTAATTACAAATAATTTAACCACATGACCTAGCTCATTTACATGTCCAAACTCAAACCTTTATACACATATACATGCTGCCATAACAAGCACCATAATTTAACAATATAATTCCATAAACCAAACCATGAAACAATACATTTTGATTTCAATTTCAAAGTTGCTGATTTGTATATCTCTCCAATTAGCTTCCAAGCTTCCAAAATCAAGTGTACTATCACACATACATTTAGTATACATTACCCAATTTATTCCTACACACATAAACACTTACATCATCACTTTAATCTACCATTTACATGCAAGGATAAACTACTCTCATTGAAGTTCTATGGCTGCCAAGAATGTACCTCTCCATTTACTCATCAAACTTCAAAAATGCTTCCACAAATCAACTACCCATAACATCCATTCGAGGTTTAATGAAACAATAATAAAAAAATACTGTCACACCCTACCCCTCTGTAATCATAACATGATCCCATAGTATACCTAATGACTTACCAACTCTATCTACTGATAATCTATTAAATACACTACAAGGGATTTTAAAAACTTTTCTTACTTCTTTTACAGTGGTGAGCACTATTTACAGGTGTTAAAAACCTTTTTGAACTGAAGTGATAGAACTAACACATTTGAATTATTTGGAGTTTCTGTAAAAATTTTGGCAGAGTGCCATCTGTATTTTGGATAAAACAGTTCTTCAGAAAACCTGTAAAAAGCGCTTCAATATTTTCCTCAATCTCAAACTCCAACAAAATTCAACATGATATTTTTCCCAACTCAAATCCACAACAAATTTTCAGTATTTTCAAAGGGTGAGATAAAAGAAATATAATACAAATTTTACAAGTCAAGATAACTTATAATTTACTTTACAACTTCAATGTACAGTTTTAATTTACAATTGCTCAAAACCAACAACAATATGTACATAAAGTGAACATACATTACATTACAAAATACAAAATATTGGTATACTCATTATACCCGGTAGTCTCTCGCTGGAGGTACTAGCAGCCTAGTCTGCTGCACTGTCTGTCTGTCTACCTGCGACAGCAATAAAAAGCTATCGCTGAGACAATGTCTCAGTGGTGCACAACATTAACTAAATACAAATTTAAATCACAATTCATAATTCAAATAAATAGTGGATACTTAAAAACCATAGTTAAATTCAAGATAATACTGTCATAAGGAATTTAACACAATATCACAATAAATCTCAATAATCAAAACATAGTTTAATTCGAAAGACAGTAAATGTCAGTAAGAATTTAAACTTCATTTCACAAATTATCAAATCGCATAACAACACAATTTAGTCGAATAAGTTAAGAATACAGTGTTGTCAATTCATTCACAACTTAAGCCATGACATAAATTTCCGATCAATGCCGCGTTGTACACCACGACAAAGCAATCACAACCCCACTAATCGAAATCAATGAGGAAGGGAGCTAGCTATATAATGAGTACTCATCCGATCACCTCAACTGGTAAACCAGAGAGGGAGAAAAATAAACGATCACGACTCCATAAATGGACAAGGAAAATAAACGATCTTAACCCCATAAAAGGAGAAGGAATGATATGATACTGTCATGCTAAGTGTGAACACAAAATCAATTCCAAACATTTTATTCAAATGATTCGTGAGAATCCAATAAATTTCTAAAGTTATAATTTCATTCACAAAATGGCAACACAATTCATAATTATCTTTAATTTCACAAAAACCATTTACAGTGCTTTTCAATCAATAGTATCCATCAAATCATTTACTATGCTTTTCAAGCAATAAATATCCATTCAAACACATTTCCACAATTTAAAACAATAATGTACAAATAGTCATAATTCATTTCAATTGAAAAATTCAAAAGAAATACTATTGTGCACAAACACAATTTAAATCAATAACATACAATTAATCATATGAAATCTTATTCAGAGTAAAATCAGTTGAAAACTAGTTGTGCACAAACCTCTGATAATTGTCTCGATCCGACTCGTGTTTCCTTCCCTTTTCCTGAGTCTTTGGTAACTGAGAAACACAATTTGAAGTGTTTCAGTACTAAATTAAACTGTCTCTAACGATAATATTCGATAATTAATTCACTGAAAGCTATTATTTGCTCAATCACCTAATATACCGACCCTCGATGCGTTTTAGGTAAATTAGGTTTTAGTGTCATTAATATGTCACATTCGATAGGGTTTTAGGGTTGGTACGTTTTACCAAACTCATTTCCTTGTTTAGTGCATTTTAATGCAACTTCTTTGGATCAGGGATACTAGTTTGACATAGCCGGACGACCTAGTTCCCTCGGTTTTCGGGTTTTGGTTAAAACTACAAACTTGTAGATCTATGTCTTATGGAACGCGGGGCAAAATTTTAGGTCATTCTGAGTTAAGTAGACCATGTTATGGTCATTATACTATTGCTGGTCAAATGGCATCAAATTAGGTCAATTTTAGGTCAATTTGGTTAACTTTGGTTCGGCCAATTTTTGGACCCGAACTTGTGCAAGCTTTTTGACTTGCTTCTGGTAATTTCTGGGCTTTTGTGTCTTCATAAGACTTGTAGGTATGGATCTTAACTATACATGGTCAAAATTTCAGGTCAATTGGACCTGTTTTGAGTGAGTTATGGCCTAAACACTAACTGTTGCCCAATTGGTCGATTTTCAGGTCTCAATTGCACCTAATCCGAATTGGTCATTTTTCATATCACCTTGCAAGCAGAATTTTGGTATGCTTTCTCAATGAAAGTTGGCACATTTTGTGCCTAGTTTTACCTCCAATTGGTCTCATGCCAATTGAGGTCACACATTTGAAGTTATAGGCTAAAATGCATACTGCCTTAATCACATTGCTTAAACATACATCAATTACACCCTTACCTTACAATATGTTCACTTCCCTTACCAATTCTATTTTGGTACATTACCAAAACCATATTCCACTTCACTTTAATATCACTTTGGGCAGATTACAATTATCCTTAATACACCAATAAAAACTCAAATTTACAAAGTCTAAGTACAATCACATATAAATCTAAACATTACTACTTACATACACTTTACACAATCACTCTATATACATAACCATCAATCCTCAATGTCAATATTCTGCCAATACCTTCATGAACACATACATTTATCCAAGAGCTCCAAGGCTGCCGAAATTGTTCCTCAATACCAAAGTATCATACAATTCATCAATTTCCATCCCAAGTGCAAAATTCACCATATATATATGGAATAATTTACTAGGACATTAAATCACCATAACCAACATAATTTCTCATCAAATATATGCACAAATATTTCATCAAATACATAACTCCATGGCTGTCCAAAATGGACATCTCAATAACTCTTCAAACTTGAAAATTTTCTTCACAAAACCAACACCCATAACATGAACACAAAGTTTAACAAAGCAATCTTCCAAAATACAAACTTACCTTATGGTTGGAACTTGCCAAACCTTGATTAAACTTCTTGATTTTGGTATCAAGCTCTTCCTTATGATGTGTAGACAATTTTTAATGAAGCTATCTAAGTGATTGGAGTTGAAATGGAGGAGTGCATGAAACTTGAAGAGAAACGGCCATGGAGGTTTTGGGAGCTTTTCCTTCACGGCAATGGAGGTTTCTAATGTTGAAGATGATATTTTAGTGGAGAAATCTGCCCACTTATGCTTGTTTTTAATTCATTTTATAATTCTTAGTGGTCCACTTACTCACTTTAAATCATATAATATGTTTAATTTCCACTTATTCCACATTAAACTCTTAATTTTTGTTATTTACTTTAGGTACCACCAAATTAATTTTTCATTTTATTTTCTAAGTGTAATAATATTTATTTTTAATGGAAATTTAGGTCAAAAGACAATTCGGGATGTCGATTGACCATAATGCCCCTAGTCGGGTTGCATTCCCGATTTTTCGGTAACATCGGGTTTTGTCTGTTTTTCGATTTCTCACTTTTCTTTGTACTAATTATTTAATTTTTCTTTGATCTTCCTAATGATATTTATTCTTCAATAAGGGTCTATTTAAGTCCTAAAAATGTTTTCCAGGGTTCCCCGCAGTCCAGTGCTAGTCAACGGTCCACGCCGTGATTCCCGGTGCGGTCACCCATCGCTAGGGTTCTCGTCTTGTTTAACTTGGTTGCATTTCTTTGCTATTATTTTTCCTTTGTTTTTCTTATATTTTCTTTTCTTGTATTTCATTATTTTATGTCTCCTCACTCAAAACGAAGTGTAGTTCTAGGCATCCTAGCTGTCCGGACAACACTGGTCACCGGAACAGTAGAACGCACTACCGAACTTAGTGGTGTTACAATTCTCCCCACCTTAAATAAATTTCGTCCACGAAATTTTACCCAATAGTCATCTTACAATAGTCATACGTTTTTTTTTTTTTTTTCTTTTTATACGATCGAATAATCTTCTTTTCCTCAAATTTGTATAAGACTTTTAACAATCTAATACAACGTTTAATTTGTTTGGATAACACCAATCTCCTCTTACTATTATGCTGTCTAATATTTCGGTTCACGTTGCTTCTTGAATGACCCTTGAGGTCGTGTTAGAATCATTCATCAGTCATTGGTCCTCTAACCATTCTGGTCCATAGTCTTCCTCACATTAGTAATATTTCTTTGTTATATATGAATCAATTGTTCAAATCTCTACTTCCATAACTCTTTTTATCTGTCAATATTTTATAACTTACTTTCTTTTGTACCGAACTATAACCTTTCGATATTCTAACTTTTGAGTTTTAGATCCCTAAGTAGGATTTTCAAACTTATTTCTAACAATTAAATTATGTCCTGGCATAACTATACAAAAACAGATGCCGTTGGCAACTATCCTCATCTAGGTGTACTACTAGATAGTACGTAGCTCTACACAATAATCTCAAGTTAGTACTGTAATCCGCAGTTTACAGTATAAACAATCAAGAACATTGCGTAGTTACTACAATACATCCCAATATATCAAACTTTCCTATCCTTTGTCCTTTTCGAATTCACTGATATCCGAACTTATTCTAATTACAATATCCATTAACAATTACTAACAGTAACATCTCTGCCTTCATCTAGAGCAATTCTATTACTGTAACTTACTTTTACGTCCTCTTTCTTTACATTAAATAGGCTCGCCAACTAGCTTTATAATTTATGGTGTGTCAGGAAATACTTTTCGCCGATAAACTCTTCCAAAACTAATTTCACTTATTATCACAATCCCTATCCTAAAGGACTAATCACTAATGTATCAAAATTTATTTCCCTGACCTCCTGTCCTAGCGGACTTGTTACTAGTACCTCAAAGTCCATTTTTGTACATGGAACAGCAATGCAATCAATGATGCTAGCACTCACATAAGAATGGGTAGAACTCGGATCAAATAACACAAACACATCTTGGTTAAAAGTTGAGAAGGTACCAGCCACAACGTCAGATGTCTCGGCCTCTTCCCTCTGTCTCATTGCATACATTCTGATCGGAGCACTGTCTTGCTCTAAATGTTTTACCGTGCTTTGGCTGCCTGCTGGGCTACCTCTACCCTTGCCTCTACCTCTACTAGGTGGTTGTGAGCTTACGGTGAGGGCTCAGGCGACCCTCTGCGATGGTAGGAGGTGGTCCAACTCTGCGACTCTTGCAGTGCAGTCCTTGGCAAAATGTCCTGTGCCTCCACAGTTATAACAGGCTCCAATAGCCTTATAGCATATCCCACCATGATATCTTCCACAATTTTCACATTGGCGGGAATGGTAGGAACCTCCGGTACTCTGCTGACCAGATAGAGGAGGTTTCTGTCCTGAATGTCTTCCCCTACCAGACTTCTTGCCACCTCTGCTGTGTCCCTCATAGTTCTTCCTCTTTCCAGTAGGACCACTGGAACTCTGTTCTACTGATTTTCCCTCTTTCTCTGTCTTCTCTGATTTCTTTTTCTCAGGAGCAGCTTCAAACTCAATTCTTTCCAACTCTAGGGCTTGAGAAACAAGTTCAGAGAAGTTAGTGTGTTTGAAGCCTACTACTTGTAATCTGATACTGGGCTTCAAGCCAGTTTCAAACCTCTTGCATCTCTCCCTGCTGGTAGCAAGTAAACTTACTGCATAATGGCTCAGGCGGGAAAATTCTCTTTCATACTCAGCCACTGATCTGCTCCCCTGTTTCAAACTTAGGAATTCTTGTAACTTCTGGTCTACATAAGCATCAGGGACATATTTCTGTCTGAATTCCCTGAGAAAGTCATTCCATGTTAGCACTGCAGGTTCTACCAGACTGTGGGGAATGGTTTTCCACCAGTCATAAGCATCCCCCTGTAGTAAGGACACTGAGTATTCAAATCTGAGCTCTTCTATACAATGTAGCTTCTTGAACACCCTATCCATCCTCTCTAACCATTGTTCAGCTTCTAGAGGATCTACTGTCCCCTTAAACTCTGTAGCCCCATACTTCATCAATTTGTCATACTGCCTAGTAGGAGATTGTGGTTGTACCACTGGTGTCTGTATTGGGACTTGAGTAGGCACATTACCAGCCATTTGTTGGAACATTGCAGCCATCTGCTGAGCGAACTGAGTAGGAAACTGCGGTACTGCAGGGGCTGGTGTTGCTGAACCACTAAGATTATGTAGGCCTGGGGCATCCCCTTGCACCTCAGCCTCTATAGATTGATCGACTGAACTATCACCCTCTTCCATAGTCAATGTGAGGATTTTAGATCTCCTGAACAAATAACACAAGGAGATTTCCTCCCGTTAGTGCATATTTATAATGTAATGTACTGTATGTATCAAACAATGATATTGAGCAGTTGTACTATGAAGAAAGAATATTCAAGTAACAGGTGAAAACAGAATTTAAAAACTTTGCTCTGATACCACTAAAACATGTCACACCCTACCCCTCTGTAAGGCATAACATGATCCCATAGTATACCTAATGAATTACCAACTCCGTCTACTGATAATCCATTAAATACACTACAAGGGATTTTAAAAACTTTTCTTACTTCTTTTACAGTGGTGAGCACTATTTACAGGTGTTAAAAACCTTTTTGAACTGAAGTGATAGAACTAACACATTTGAATTATTTGGAGTTTCTGTAAAAATTTTGGCAGAGTGCCATCTGTATTTTGGATAAAACAGTTCTTCAGAAAACCTGTAAAAAGCGCTTCAATATTTTCCTCAATCTCAAACTCCAACAAAATTCAACATGATATTTTTCTCAACTCAAATCCATAACAATTTTTTAGTATTTTCAAAGGATGAGATAAAAGAAATGTAATACAAATTTTACAAGTCAAGATAACTTATAATTTACTTTACAACTTCAATGTACAGTTTTAATTTACAACTGCTCAAAACCAACAACAATATGTACATACAGTGAACATACATTACATTACAAAATACAAAATATTGGTATACTCATTATACCCGATAGTCTCTCGCTGGCGGTACTAGCAGCCTAGTCTGCTGCACTGTCTGTCTGTCTACCTGCGACAGTAATAAAAAGTTATCGCTGAAACAATGTCTCAGTGGTGCACAACATTAACTAAATACAAATTTAAATCACAATTCATAATTCAAATAAATAATGGATACTTAAAAACCATAGTTAAATTCAAGACAATACTGTCATAAGGAATTTAACACAATATCACAATAAATCTCAATAATCAAAACAAAGTTAAATTCGAAAGACAGTAAATGTCAATAAAAATTTAAACTTCATTTCACAAATTATCAAATTGCATAACAACACAATTTAGTCGAATAAGTTAAGAATACAGTGTTGTCAATTCATTCACAACTTAAGCCCTGACATAAATTTCCGATCAATGCCGCGTTGTACACCACGACAAAGCAATCACAACCCCACTAATCAAAATCAATGAGGAAGGGAGCTAGCTATATAATGAGTACTCATCCGATCACCTCAACTGGTAAATCAGAGATGGAGAAAAATAAACGATCACGACTCCATAAATGGAGAAGGAAAATAAACGATCACAACCCCATAAAAGGAGAAGGAATGATATGATACTGTCATGCTAAGTGTGAACACAAAATCAATTCCAAACATTTTATTCAAATGATTCGTGAGAATCCAATAAATTTCCAAAGTTATAATTTCATTCACAAAATGGAAACACAATTCATAATTATCTTTAATTTCACAAAAACCATTTACAGTGCTTTTCAATCAATAGTATCCATCAAATCATTTACTATGCTTTTCAAGCAATAAATATCCATTCAAACACATTTCCACAATTTAAAACAATAATGTACAAATACTCATAATTCATTTTAATTGAAAAATTCAAAAGAAATACTTTTGTGCACAAACATAATTTAAATCAATAACATACAATTAATCATATGAAATCTTATTCAGAGTAAAATCAGTTGAAAGCTAGTTGTGCACAAACCTCTTATAATTTTCTCCTGGTCTGGACTCAGTGTTTCCTCGATGCGTTTTAGGTAAATTAGGTTTTAGTGTCATTAATATGTCACATTCGATAGGGTTTTAGGGTTGGTACGTTTTACCAAACTCATTTCCTTGTTTAGTGCATTTTAATGCAACTTGCTGGATTCCGGGATACTAGTTTGACCTAGCCGGACGACCTAGTTCCCTCGGTTTTCGGGTTTCGGTTAAAACTACAAACTTGTAGATCTATGTCTTACAGAACGCGGGGCAAAATTTTAGGTCAGTCTGAGTTAAGTACACCAAGTTATGGTCATTATACTATTGCTGGTCAAATGGCATCAAATTAGGTCAATTTTAGGTCAATTTGGTCAACTTTGGTTCGGCCAATTTTTGGACCCGAACTTGTGCAAGCTTTTTGACTTGCTTCTGGTCATTTCTGGGCTTTTGTGTCTTCATAAGACTTGTAGGTATGGATCGGTACTATTCATGGTTAAAATTTTAGGTCAATTGGACCTGTTTTGAGTGAGTTATGGCCTAAACACTAACTGCTGCCCAATTGGTCAATTTTCAGGTCTCAATTGCACCTAATCCGAATTGGTCATTTTTCATATCACCTTGCAAGCAGAATTTTGGTATGCTTTCTCAATGAAAGTTGGCACATTTTGTTCCTAGTTTTACCTCCAATTGGTCTCATGCCAATTGAGGTCACACATTTGAAGTTATAGGCTAAAATGCATACTGCCTTAATCACATTGCTTAAACATACATCAATTACACCCTTACCTTACTATATGTTCACTTCCCTTACCAATTCTGTTTTGGTACATTACCAAAACCATATTCCACTTCACTTTAATATCACTTTGGGCAGATTACAATTATCCTTAATACACCAATTAAAACTCAAATTTACAAAGTCTAAGTACAATCACATATAAATCTAAACATTACTACTTCTTACATACACTTTACACAATCACTCTATATACATTATGTAACAGCCCGATCCTTCTCCAGTTAGTATTGTCCGCTTTGGCCCATGGGCCTCACGGATTTGTCCCTTGGGAGGTTTCATTCCCAAAAGCGCGCTGACCAGGTGAGGAAGGCTCCCACATATATGGCCCAAATCTTTTCTTCCCGTTTCCGATGTGGGACACGAAGTTTCCACCCCAGTGCATAGCTGGTTGAACAAGCACGTCCCAACCCCATCCCTGGGTCGTGACAAGCCCACCAGCTTCCGCCTGGTGCGTCCTCTCACCACACACCGTACTAAAAGGAGTCCAGCTCTGATACCAAATTGTAACAGCCCGATCCTTCTCCAGTTAGTATTGTCCGCTTTGGCCCATGAGCCTCACGGATTTGTCCCTTGGGAGGTTTCATTCCCAAAAGTGCGTTGACCAGGTGAGGAAGGCTCCCACATATATGGCCCAAATCTTTTCTTCCCGTTTCCGATGTGGGACACGAAGTTTCCACCCCAGTGCGTAGCTGGTTGAACAAGCACGTCCCAACCCCATCCCTGGGTCGTGACACATAACCATCAATCCTCAATGTCAATATTCTGCCAATACCTTCATGAACACATACATTTATCCAAGAACTCCAAGGCTGCTGAAAATGTTCCTCAATACCAAAGTATCATACAATTCATCAATTTCCATCCCAAGTGCAAAATTCACCATATACATACGGAATAATTTACTAGGACATTAAATCACCATAACCAACATAATTTCTCATCAAATATATGCAAAAATATTTCATCAAATACATAACTCCATGGCTGTCCAAAATGGACATCTCAATAACTCTTCAAACTTGAAAATTTTCTTCACAAAACCAACACCCATAACATGAACACAAAGTTTAACAAAGCAATCTTCCAAAATACAAACTTACCTTATGGTTGGAACTTGCCAAACCTTGATTAAACTTCTTGATTTTGGTATCAAGCTCTTCCTTATGATGTGTAGACAATTTTTAATGAAGCTACGTAAGTGATTGGAGTTGAAATGGAGGAGTGCATGAAGCTTGAAGAGAAACGGCCATGGAGGTTTTGGGAGCTTTTCCTTCACGGCAATGGAGGTTTCTAATGTTGAAGATGATATTTTAGTGGAGCAATCTGCCCACTTATGCTTGTTTTTAATTCATTTTATAATTCTTAGTGGTCCACTTACTTACTTTAAATCATATAATATGTTTAATTTCCATTTATTCCACATTAAACTCTTAATTTTTGTTATTTACTTTAGGTACCACCAAATTAATTTTTCATTTTATTTTCTAAGTGTAATATTATTTATTTTTAATGGAAATTTAGGTCAAAAGACAATTCGGGATGTCGATTGACCATAATGCCCCTGTTCGGGTTGCATTCCCGATTTTTCGGTAACACCGGGTTTTGTCTTTTTTTCAATTTCTCACTTTTCTTTGTACTAATTATTTAATTTTTCTTTGATCTTCCTAATGATATTTATTCTTCAATAAGGGTCTATTTAAGTCCCAAAAATCTTTTCCAGGGTTCGTCGCAGTCCAGGGCTAGTCAACGGTCCATGCCGTGACTTCCCGGTGCAGTCACCCATCACTAGGGTTCTCGGCTCGCTTAACTTGGTTACACTTCTTTGCTATTATTTTTCCTTTGTTTTTCTTATATTTTCTTTTCTTGTATTTCATTATTTTATGTCTTCTCACTCATAACGAAGTGTAGTTCTAGGCATCCTAGCTGTCCGGACAACACTGGTCACCGGAATAGTAGAACGCACTACCGAACTTACTTGTGATGAGGGGAGCAAGGTTAATGAAGGATCTTAGGGGAAAAATAGCTTAAACAAGCTTGCATGAAGCTTGGGAAAATTCGGCCATGGAGATTTCCTTTCAAGAGCATTTCGGCTGGATTTTGGGAGGTTGAAGAAGATGGATTATTTCTGTCCAAAATATGCTTAGTGGTCCACTTAATGGAGTGAGTGGAGCACTAAGTGAAGATTTAATGTTTATTTATTCTAAAATTTCCAAATTCCACATTTAACTCCTATCTTTTGCTATTTAAACTATGTACCACCAATTTAAACTTTCATGACATTTTCTAAGTGTAATATCATTTAGTTTTAATGGAAACTTAGATCAAAAGACAACTCAGGGTGTCAAATGACCACAATGCCCCTGTTCGGGTTGCATTCCCGAATTTTAGGTAACACCGAGTTTTGTCGTTTTCTCGATTTTCCGTTGATGAAACATTTCTTGAACAACAGTTTGTTCAAGAAGGAGGCAAAGGAAGGCAAATAGAGTTAGAATTGGAGAATTCTGACCAACCAATAGATCAGATGGATATAGATCCATCTAGTCAACTTATACCCATTGATGAAACATCTACAGATGTTCCTCGTAGAACAACCAGGGTATCTCACCCACCAGTGAGATATGGTTTTCTTCATGAAGAAGAACAAGAGTTGTCTACTCATGAAAAAGTAGATCATGGAGATGATCCACTTACCTATGAAGAAGCTATATTAGATATAGACTCTTCAAAATGGATTGATGCTATGAAATCCGAGATTGATTCCATGTATAAGAATCAAGTTTGGGATCTTGTTGACCCACCTGAAAGTATTGTACCTATAAGGAACAAATGGGTTTTCAAGAAGAAAATTGGTTCTGATGGAAAGGTAGAGACCTATAAGGCAAGGCTAGTAGCGAAAGGGTTTCGCCAAAGGCAAGGAATCGACTATGAGGAGACTTTCTCGCCTGTTGCCATGCTTAAATCAATTAGGATTTTATTAGCAATAACTGCGTACTATGATTATGAGATTTGGCAGATGGATGTCAAAACAGATTTTCTCAATGGATACATTGAAGAAAACATTTTCATGGAACAACATAGGAGTTTTGAATCCCAAGATGGTTCCAAGGTATGCAAGCTAAAGCGATCCATTTATGGGTTGAAACAAGCTTCGAGGAGTTGGAACATCCGTTTTGATGAAGCCATTAAATCCTTTGGTTTTATCAAAAATGAGGATGAGCCATGTGTATATAAGAAGGTTAGTGACAGTGCTATCACTTTCCTTGTCTTATATGTGGATGACATACTATTGATGGGTAATGACACAGGTATGTTGACGACTATAAAGGTATGGTTGTCAAATACATTCTCCATGAAAGACTTAGGGGAGGCAACCTATATTCTTGGGATTCGCATCTATAGAGATAAAGCGAAAAGAATAATTGGTTTATCCCAAAGTCTATACTTGGAAAAAAGGTGTTAAAGAGGTTTAACATGCTTGATTCCAAGAGAGGATTGTTACCAGTGAGACATGGTATCCATCTTTCTAAAGAGATGTCTCCAAAGACATCTGAAGAAAGAGATAAGATGGCCAGGATTCCATATGCTTCGGCTATTGGAAGTTTAATGTATGCAATGTTGTGTACTAGGCCGAATATCGCATATGCTGTTAGTTTGACTAGCAGGTATCAATCCAATCCAGGTTTGGAACACTCGATAGCTGTCAAGAATATCCTTAAGTACTTGAGAAGAACTAAGGATTTATTCTTGATTTATGGAGGTGGAGACTTGCAATTGGATGGTTATCGATTACGATTTCCAATCAGATATCGATGATAGAAAGTCTACCTCTGGATATGTGTTCATTTGTAATGGAGGTGCAGTCAGTTGGAAGAGTTCCAAACAGAGCACGACTGCAGATTCCACTACAGAGGCTGAATATATTGATGCATCAGATGCCGCAAAGGAAGCTGTTTGGATAAAGAAGTTCGTGACAGAACTTACAGTAGTTCCTTCCATTGAGTCAGCAGTTCCACTACACTGTGACAACAATGGAGCAGTCATACAGGCTAAGGAACTAAGGTCTCACCCAAAATCCTAACACATAGAAAGGCACTACCACATTATCAGACATATAGTTGGGCAAAGGCGATATAGCCACGCAGAAAAATAACATCAGCTGAAAAAATTCAACTGATCCATGCACTAAGCCTTTGTCACAAGCTCAGTTAGACTGACATCTTGAGAAGATGGGTATAAGGTATTGTAATGAATGGCTCTAGTGCTAGTGGGAGATTATTAGTAGTATGCCCTAGAGCATATCATTTAGTATGTATCTTGTACATATTTTATTAATAAAAGGCATTACCACTTTTCCGTTTACATAATATATTTATGTGTAATAGAAAAGGTCCATTGATATTTTGTTAGAAATATTATTCTTAAGTTGTTAAGAATATGAGTGACAATATTTCTAGCACAAAGTATCATAAATAGGTTCACAATCAAGGATACTTCATAATAAGGACATGACTTATCCAGAAATATTGTATTCATGTTTGTTCCCAAGTTATTTATATGAGATATAAATAAGATGGAATGGTGAGTCTCATGCCATATAACAAACATGATAGGCACTTATACATGATAAGTAGGCCGAACCAGTGACACTTATGACAAGCACATAGAGTTTACTTGTCAATGTTTTGTCATAAATCATATCAGTGCATATAATCTTTAAACCTGAGATAGCACAGTTATCTTGTATATAGGTAGTTTGAGTTTGATACTGGTTTCATACTTGCACTGTGTATGGGTATATGGGCATCTGTTGGCTCCTACTAGTTATATATGGAGGTAGGTGTTGATCAAGACGGAATCTGTTCCTCTAAGTAAATAGAGATAAAATCCTATGTTCATTTAATTGTTCTTGATGTTTCAAGTTCTGGCCAGACAGATAGATTTATTCGTAAAAGAGTTTCGATGAGAAAATCTTTTTAATCAAGAACTGGAATTAAAAGAGAACATAATATTCATAGCAAATGGAGTTTGACATAAACCATGACTCCAGCTTGAGTTGGGATTTTGTAACAGAGAGATTCTAGTGCATGGTAACATATGATTATAGGTTCATTTAAGGTAAACCTTATTACTAATTGGGTGGCCATGGCATGCTATGCTAGGTGTTAACCATGGTCTATGAGGTTCATAAAATGATTTAGAGAAATCATTTATGGTAAGAAAGAGTTCTGATGATATTAAGAGTTGATATCATGTCTCATTGCCAATTAGTGATGAGCCTAGTAAGTCACACACATACACAAGTTATTACCTATTTAAATATGATTTAATTAATTAATTAAAGAGTTTAATTGATTAATTAAATAGGTTTGGTTTGCAATTAAATTGCAAAGTCCCTAGCATGACTTGAAACCAAATCTAGATTATTGGATGTATAATATAAGTTAAATTTATATTTAAAGTGTTTAAATATGAATTTAATTAATGAGAAATTAATTAATAGAGATTAATTAATTAATTTATATTTGATATAAATTGATTAGAAGAAGAAAATAGTTATTTTGGGTTAAGAACTCAAAATTAAGACACAGGGGCATTTTGGTCATTTCACAGTGTGACACGTGGCATCATGAGATGGTGACACGTGGGATTACACATAAGCTTGCCAAATGTTTTTTAATCATGTAAGATGATTAAAATCAAGATTAAAAATAGGTTTGACACTTGGCACAATGTGATTGGGTCACTTAAACCTAGAGCTAAACAAAGGGTGACATGTGGCAAGGGTTTAATGTGTTAACCTAGCTATTTAAGTGTTGTTATGATAAAATAAAACACAACCAGCAGCCACACTCCTTTGTCACGCCACTTTGAGGGTTTTCATCTATTCTTCTTCATCTCTCATCAATTCAAAGAGATTAGCCATCAATCTCTTGAATTAAGAACGCTAGAAATTGTTTCTAGTGTCCTGTTTACATCTATAATCTCTTAAAAGGCAGAACTTGAATTTCTAATTAATAGAAAAAGCTTTAGAAGCTGTTCAAGGGCTGCCATAGGTGTTCTTGGTGTGGACAAGCTAGAGGGACAACATCTGGTGTCCTGAAGACGAATCTCAAAGGCGCAGACACGCTGCGATTGCATCAAGAGGTTAGTGTAATCGTTCTTGATTTAATCTAGGGTTCTAAAATTAATCTGATTAATTTAAAAATCTTAAATGGCAAATATAGATCCAAAAACATATTAAAGGAGTTTTAATATGTTGTTTATCATTGAAATCAAATAGATAAAAAATAAATCTTGCATGATACATGTGACCCTAGGTGAAAATTTTTGAATTCAATGGTATAAACTTGTGTTTTTCACGCTTAGTTCCTTCCGATTCGACTTATATCAAAAAGTCAACAACGATAAATTGGAAACCAGATCAGAAAATGGTCGATTTGTTAGATATCCAAAAGATAGTTTTGGATATTATTTTGATTTGCCTACATCACAAAAAGGTTGTGGTGAGTAGAGATGCCAAATTTCTTGAACAACGTTTATTCAATAAGGAGGCAAAGGAAGGCAAATAGAGTTGGAATTGGAGAATTTTGACCAACCAACGGTCGGATGGATATAGATCCATCTAGTCAACCTACACCCATTGATGAAACATCTACAGCTGTTCCTCGTAGAACAGCCAGGGTATCTCACCCACCAGTGAGATATGGTTTTCTTCATGAAAAAGAACAAGAGTTGTCTACTCATAAAAAAGTAGATCATGGAGATGATCCACTTACCTATGAAGAAGCTATATTAGATATAGACTCTTCAAAATGGATTTATGCTATGAAATCCGAAGTTGATTCCATGTATAAAAATCAAGTTTGGGATTTTGTTAACCCACATAAAGGTATTGTACCTATAGGGAACAAATGGGTTTTCAAGAAGAAAATTGGTTCTGATGGAAAGGTAGAGACCTATAAGGCAAGGATAGTAGCGAAAGGGTTTCACCAAAGGCAAGGAATCGACTATGAGGAGACTTTCTCACCTATTGCCATGCTTAAATCAATTAGGATTGTATTAGCAATAGCTGCATACAATGATTATGAGATTTGGCAGATGGATGTGAAAACAGCTTTTCTCAATGGATACATTGAAGAAAAAATTTTCATGTAACAACCTAGGAGTTTTGAATCCCAAGATGGTTCCAAGGTATGCAAGCTAAAGCGATCCATTTATGGGTTGAAGCAAGCTTCGAGGAGTTGGAACATCCGTTTTGATGAAGCCATTAAATCCTTTGGTTTTATCAAAAATGAGGATGAGCCATGTGTTAGTAGTATGCCCTAGAGCATATCATTTAGTATGTATTTTGTACATATTTTTAATAATAAAAGGCATTTCCACTTTTCCGTTTACATAATATATTTATGTGTAATAGAAAAGGTGCATTGATATTTTGTTAGAAATATTATTCTTAAGTTGTTAAGAATATGAGTGATAATATTTCTAGCACAAAGTATCATAAATAGGTTCACAATCGTGGATACTTCATAATAAGGACATCACTTATCCAGAAAGATTGCATTCATGTTTGTTACCAAGTTATTTATATGAGATATAAATAAGATGGAATGGTGAGTCTCATGCCATATGACAAACATGATAGGCACTTATAAATGATAAGTAGGTCGAACCAGTGACACTTATGACAAGCACATGGAGTTTACTCTTGTTAATGTTTTGTCATAAATCATATCAGTGCATATAATCCTTAGACCTGAGATAGCACAGTTATCTTGTATATAGGTAGTTTGAATTTGATACTGCTTTCATACTTGGACTGTGTATGGGTATATGGGCATCTGTTGGCTCCTACTAGTTATATATGGAGGTAGGTGTTGATCAAGATGGAATCTATTCCTCTAAGTAAATAGAGATAAAATCCTATGTTCATTTAATTGTTCTTGATGTTTCAAGTTCCTAGCCAGGACAGATAGATTTATTCAGAAAAGAGTTTCTGATGAGAAAATCTTTTTCATCAAGAACTGAAATTAAAAGAGAACATAATATTCATAGCAAATGGAGTTTGACATAAACCATGACTCCAGCTTGAGTTGGGATTTTGTAACAGAGAGATTCTAGTGCATGGTAATATATGATTATAGGTTCATTTAAGGTAAACCTTATTACTAATTGGGTGGCTATGGCATGCTATGCTAGGTGTTAACTATGGTCTATGAGGTTCATAAAATGATTTAGAGAAATCATTTATGGTAAGAAAGAGTTCTGATGATATTAAGAGTTGATATCATGTCTCATTGCCAATTAGTGATGAGCCTAGTAAGTCACACACATACACAAGTTATTACCTATTTAAATATGATTTAATTAATTAATTAAAGAGTTTAATTGATTAATTAAATAGGTTTGGTTTGCAATTAAATTGCAAAGTCCCTAGCATGACTTGAAACCAAATCTAGATTATTGGATGTATAATATAAGTTAAATTTATATTTAAAGTGTTTAAATATGAATTTAATTAATGAGAAATTAATTAATAGAGATTAATTAATTAATTTATATTTGATATAAATTGATTAGAAGAAGAAAATAATTATTTTGGGTTAAGAACTCAAAATTAAGACACAGGGGCATTTTGGTCATTTCACAGTGTGACACGTGGCATCATGAGATGGTGACACGTGGGATTACACATAAGCTTGCCAAATGTTTTTTAATCATGTAAGATGATTAAAATCAAGATTAAAAATAGGTTTGACACTTGGCACAATGTGATTGGGTCACTTAAACCTAGAGCTAAACAAAGGGTGACATGTGGCAAGGGTTTAATGTGTTAACCTAGCTATTTAAGTGTTGTTATGATAAAATAAAACACAACCAGCAGCCACACTCCTTTGTCACGCCACTTTGAGGGTTTTCATCTATTCTTCTTCATCTCTCATCAATTCAAAGAGATTAGCCATCAATCTCTTGAATTAAGAACGCTAGAAATTGTTTCTAGTGTCCTGTTTACATCTATAATCTCTTAAAAGGCAGAACTTGAATTTCTAATTAATAGAAAAAGCTTTAGAAGCTGTTCAAGGGCTGCCATAGGTGTTCTTGGTGTGGACAAGCTAGAGGGACAACATCTGGTGTCCTGAAGACGAATCTCAAAGGCGCAGACACGCTGCAGTGCATCAAGAGGTTAGTGTAATCGTTCTTGATTTAATCTAGGGTTCTAAAATTAATCTGATTAATTTAAAAATCTTAAATGGCAAATATAGATCCAAAAACATATTAAAGGAGTTTTAATATGTTGTTTATCATTGAAATCAAATAGATAAAAAATAAATCTTGCATGATACATGTGACCCTAGGTGAAAATTTTTGAATTCAATGGTATAAACTTGTGTTTTTCACGCTTCCGTTCCTTCAGTTCAGCTTATATCAAAAAGCTGAACACTGATAAATTGGAAACCAGATCAGAAAATGGTCGATTTGTTAGATATCCAAAAGATAGTTTTGGATATTATTTTGATTTGCCTACATCACAAAAGGTTGTGGTGAGTAGAGATGCCAAATTTCTTGAACAACAGTTTATTCAATAAGGAGGCAAAGGAAGGCAAATAGAGTTGGAATTGGAGAATTTTGACCAACCAACAGATCAGATGGATATAGATCCATCTAGTCAACCTACACCCATTGATGAAACATCTACAGCTGTTCCTCGTAGAACAACCAGGGTATCTCACCCACCAGTGAGATATGGTTTCCTTCATGAAAAAGAACAAGAGTTGTCTACTCATGAAAAAATAGATCATGGAGATGATCCACTTACCTATGAAGAAGCTATATTAGATATAGACTCTTCAAAATGGATTTATGCTATGAAATCCGAAGTTGATTCCATGTATAAAAATCAAGTTTGGGATTTTGTTAACCCACCTAAAGGTATTGTACCTATAGGGAACAAATGGGTTTTCAAGAAGAAAATTGGTTCTGATGGAAAGGTAGAGACCTATAAGGCAAGGATAGTAGCGAAAGGGTTTCACCAAAGGCAAGGAATCGACTATGAGGAGACTTTCTCACCTATTGCCATGCTTAAATCAATTAGGATTGTATTAGCAATAGCTGCATACAATGATTATGAGATTTGGCAGATGGATGTGAAAACAGCTTTTCTCAATGGATACATTGAAGAAAAAATTTTCATGTAACAACCTAGGAGTTTTGAATCCCAAGATGGTTCCAAGGTATGCAAGCTAAAGCGATCCATTTATGGGTTGAAGCAAGCTTCGAGGAGTTGGAACATCCGTTTTGATGAAGCCATTAAATCCTTTGGTTTTATCAAAAATGAGGATGAGCCATGTGTTAGTAGTATGCCCTAGAGCATATCATTTAGTATGTATTTTGTACATATTTTTAATAATAAAAGGCATTTCCACTTTTCCGTTTACATAATATATTTATGTGTAATAGAAAAGGTGCATTGATATTTTGTTAGAAATATTATTCTTAAGTTGTTAAGAATATGAGTGATAATATTTCTAGCACAAAGTATCATAAATAGGTTCACAATCGTGGATACTTCATAATAAGGACATCACTTATCCAGAAAGATTGCATTCATGTTTGTTACCAAGTTATTTATATGAGATATAAATAAGATGGAATGGTGAGTCTCATGCCATATGACAAACATGATAGGCACTTATAAATGATAAGTAGGTCGAACCAGTGACACTTATGACAAGCACATGGAGTTTACTCTTGTTAATGTTTTGTCATAAATCATATCGATGCATATAATCCTTAGACTGAGATAGCAGCTTATCTTGTATATAGGTAGTTTGAATTTGATACTGCTTTCATACTTGGACTGTGTATGGGTATATGGGCATCTGTTGGCTCCTACTAGTTATATATGGAGGTAGGTGTTGATCAAGATGGAATCTATTCCTCTAAGTAAATAGAGATAAAATCCTATGTTCATTTAATTGTTCTTGATGTTTCAAGTTCCTAGCCAGGACAGATAGATTTATTCAGAAAAGAGTTTCTGATGAGAAAATCTTTTTCATCAAGAACTGAAATTAAAAGAGAACATAATATTCATAGCAAATGGAGTTTGACATAAACCATGACTCGGCTTGAGTTGGGATTTTTATGCAGAGAGATTCTAGTGCATGGTAATATATGATTATAGGTTCATTTAAGGTAAACCTTATTACTAATTGGGTGGCCATGGCATGCTATGCTAGGTGTTAACTATGGTCTATGAGGTTCATAAAATGATTTAGAGAAATCATTTATGGTAAGAAAGAGTTCTGATGATATTAAGAGTTGATATCATGTCTCATTGCCAATTAGTGATGAGCCTAGTAAGTCACACACATACACAAGTTATTACCTATTTAAATATGATTTAATTAATTAATTAAAGAGTTTAATTGATTAATTAAATAGGTTTGGTTTGCAATTAAATTGCAAAGTCCCTAGCATGACTTGAAACCAAATCTAGATTATTGGATGTATAATATAAGTTAAATTTATATTTAAAGTGTTTAAATATGAATTTAATTAATGAGAAATTAATTAATAGAGATTAATTAATTAATTTATATTTGATATAAATTGATTAGAAGAAGAAAATAATTATTTTGGGTTAAGAACTCAAAATTAAGACACAGGGGCATTTTGGTCATTTCACAGTGTGACACGTGGCATCATGAGATGGTGACACGTGGGATTACACATAAGCTTGCCAAATGTTTTTTAATCATGTAAGATGATTAAAATCAAGATTAAAAATAGGTTTGACACTTGGCACAATGTGATTGGGTCACTTAAACCTAGAGCTAAACAAAGGGTGACATGTGGCAAGGGTTTAATGTGTTAACCTAGCTATTTAAGTGTTGTTATGATAAAATAAAACACAACCAGCAGCCACACTCCTTTGTCACGCCACTTTGAGGGTTTTCATCTATTCTTCTTCATCTCTCATCAATTCAAAGAGATTAGCCATCAATCTCTTGAATTAAGAACGCTAGAAATTGTTTCTAGTGTCCTGTTTACATCTATAATCTCTTAAAAGGCAGAACTTGAATTTCTAATTAATAGAAAAAGCTTTAGAAGCTGTTCAAGGGCTGCCATAGGTGTTCTTGGTGTGGACAAGCTAGAGGGACAACATCCGTGTCACGAAGACGAATCTCAAAGCGCAGACATTGCGATTGCATCAAGAGGTTAGTGTAATCGTTCTTGATTTAATCTAGGGTTCTAAAATTAATCTGATTAATTTAAAAATCTTAAATGGCAAATATAGATCCAAAAACATATTAAAGGAGTTTTAATATGTTGTTTATCATTGAAATCAAATAGATAAAAAATAAATCTTGCATGATACATGTGACCCTAGGTGAAAATTTTTGAATTCAATGGTATAAACTTGTGTTTTTCACGCTTCCGTTCCTTCAGTTCAGCTTATATCAAAAAGCTGAACACTGATAAATTGGAAACCAGATCAGAAAATGGTCGATTTGTTAGATATCCAAAAGATAGTTTTGGATATTATTTTGATTTGCCTACATCACAAAAGGTTGTGGTGAGTAGAGATGCCAAATTTCTTGAACAACAGTTTATTCAATAAGGAGGCAAAGGAAGGCAAATAGAGTTGGAATTGGAGAATTTTGACCAACCAACAGATCAGATGGATATAGATCCATCTAGTCAACCTACACCCATTGATGAAACATCTACAGCTGTTCCTCGTAGAACAACCAGGGTATCTCACCCACCAGTGAGATATGGTTTCCTTCATGAAAAAGAACAAGAGTTGTCTACTCATGAAAAAATAGATCATGGAGATGATCCACTTACCTATGAAGAAGCTATATTAGATATAGACTCTTCAAAATGGATTTATGCTATGAAATCCGAAGTTGATTCCATGTATAAAAATCAAGTTTGGGATTTTGTTGACCCACCTAAAGGTATTGTACCTACAGGGAACAAATGGGTTTTCAAGAAGAAAATTGGTTCTGATGGAAAGGTAGAGACCTATAAGGCAAGGATAGTAGCGAAAGGGTTTCACCAAAGGCAAGGAATCGACTATGAGGAGACTTTCTCACCTATTGCCATGCTTAAATCAATTAGGATTGTATTAGCAATAGCTGCATACAATGATTATGAGATTTGGCAGATGGATGTGAAAACAGCTTTTCTCAATGGATACATTGAAGAAAAAATTTTCATGTAACAACCTAGGAGTTTTGAATCCCAAGATGGTTCCAAGGTATGCAAGCTAAAGCGATCCATTTATGGGTTGAAGCAAGCTTCGAGGAGTTGGAACATCCGTTTTGATGAAGCCATTAAATCCTTTGGTTTTATCAAAAATGAGGATGAGCCATGTGTTAGTAGTATGCCCTAGAGCATATCATTTAGTATGTATTTTGTACATATTTTTAATAATAAAAGGCATTTCCACTTTTCCGTTTACATAATATATTTATGTGTAATAGAAAAGGTGCATTGATATTTTGTTAGAAATATTATTCTTAAGTTGTTAAGAATATGAGTGATAATATTTCTAGCACAAAGTATCATAAATAGGTTCACAATCGTGGATACTTCATAATAAGGACATCACTTATCCAGAAAGATTGCATTCATGTTTGTTACCAAGTTATTTATATGAGATATAAATAAGATGGAATGGTGAGTCTCATGCCATATGACAAACATGATAGGCACTTATAAATGATAAGTAGGTCGAACCAGTGACACTTATGACAAGCACATGGAGTTTACTCTTGTTAATGTTTTGTCATAAATCATATCAGTGCATATAATCCTTAGACACGAGATAGCAGTTATCTTGTATATAGGTAGTTTGAATTTGATACTGCTTTCATACTTGGACTGTGTATGGGTATATGGGCATCTGTTGGCTCCTACTAGTTATATATGGAGGTAGGTGTTGATCAAGATGGAATCTATTCCTCTAAGTAAATAGAGATAAAATCCTATGTTCATTTAATTGTTCTTGATGTTTCAAGTTCTGGCAGGACAGATAGATTTATTCGAAAAGAGTTTACGATGAGAAAATCTTTTTAATTAAGAACTGGAATTAAAAGAGAACATAATATTCATAGCAAATGGAGTTTGACATAAACCAAGAATCCAGCTGCAGTTGGGATTTTGTAACAGAGAGATTCTAGTGCATGGTAACATATGATTATAGGTTCATTTAAGGTAAACCTTATTACTAATTGGGTGGCCATGGCATGCTATGCTAGGTGTTAACCATGGTCTATGAGGTTCATAAAATGATTTAGAGAAATCATTTATGGTAAGAAAGAGTTCTGATGATATTAAGAGTTGATATCATGTCTCATTGCCAAACTAGTGATGAGCCTAGTAAGTCACACACATACATAAGTTATCACCTATTTAAATATGATTTAATTAATTAATCAAAGAGTTTAATTGATTAATTAAATAGGTTTGGTTGTAATTAAATTGCAAAGTCCCTAGCATGACTTGAAACCAAATCTTGATTATTGGATGTATAGGATAAGTTAAATTTATATTTAAAGTGTTTAAATATGAATTTAATTAATGAGAAATTAATTAATAGAGATTAATTAATTAATTTATATTTGATATAAATTAGAAGAAGAAAAATAATTATTTTGGGTTAAGAACTCAAAATTAAGATACAGGGGCATTTTGGTCATTTCACAGTGTGACACGTGGCACCATGAGATGGTGACACATGGGATTACACATAAGCTTGCCAAATATTTTTTTTAATCATTTAAGATGATTAAAATAAAGATTAAATATAGGTTTGACACTTGGCACAATGTGATTGGGTCACTTAAACCTAGTGCTAATCAAAGGGTGACATGTGGCAAGGGTTTAATGTGTTAACCTAGCTATATAACTGTTGTTATGAAAAAGAAAAACAACCAGCAGCCACTCTCTCCTTTGTCACGCCATTTTGAGGTTCTCCATCTATTCTTCTTCATCTCTCATCAATTCAAAGAGATTAGCCATCAATCTCTTGAATTAAGAACACTATAAATTGTTTCTATTGTCCTGTTTATATCTCTAATCTCTTAAAAGGCAGAACTTGAATTTCTAATTAATAGAAAAAGCTTTAGAAGCTGTTCAAGGGCTGTCATAGGTGTTCTTGGTGTGGACAAGCTAGAGAGACAACATTTGGTGTCCTGAAGACAAATCTCAAAGGCGCAGACACGCTGCAGTGCATCAAGAGGTTAGTGTAATTATTCTTTATTTAATGTAGGGTTCTAAAATTAATCTTATTAATTTTAAAATCTTAAATGGAAAATACAGATCCAAAAACATATTAAAAGAGTTTTAACATGTTGTTTATCATTGAAATCAAATAGATAAAAATAAATCTTGCATGATGCATGTGACCCTAGGTAAAAATTTTTGATCAATGGTATAAACTTGTGTTTTTCACGCTTCCGTTCCTTCACCATGTGTATATAAGAAGGTTAGTGACAGTGCTATTACTTTCCTTGTCTTATATGTGGAAGGCATACTGTTGATGGGTAATGACACAGGTATGTTGACAATTGTAAAGGTATGGTTCTCAAATACATTATCCATGAAAGATTTAGGGGAGGTAACCTATATTCTTGGGATTTGCATCTATAGAGATAAAGCGAAAAGAATAATTGGTTTATCCCAAAGTCTATACTTGGAAAAGGTGTTAAAGAGGTTTAACATGCTTGATCCCAAGAGAGGATTGTTACTAGTGAGACATGGTATCCATCTTTCTAAAGAGATGTCTCCAAAGACACCTGAAGAAAGAGATAAGATGGCCAGGATTCCATATGCTTCGGCTATTGGAAGTTTAATGTATGCAATGTTGTGTACTAGGCCGAATATCGCATATGCTGTTAGTTTGACTAATAGGTATCAATCCAATCCAGGTTTGGAACACTGGATAGCTGTCAAGAATATCCTTAAGTACTTAAGAAGAACTAAGGATTTATTCTTGATCTATGGAGGTGGAGACTTGCAATTGGATAGTTGTACTGATTCTGATTTTCAATCAGATATCGATGATAGAAATTATACCTCTGGATTTGTGTTCATTAGTAATGGAGGTGCAGTCAGTTGGAAAATTTCCAAACAGAGCACGACTACAGATTCCACTACCGACGCTGAGTATATTGCTGAATCATATGCTACAAAGGAAGCTGTTTGGATAAAGAAGTTCGTGACAGAACTTACAGTAGTTCCTTCCATTGAGTCAGCAGTTCCATTACACTGTGACAATAATGGAGCAGTCATACAGGTTAAGGAATCCATGTCTCACCAGAAATCCAAACACATAGAAAGGCGCTACCACATTATCTGAGAAATAGTTGGACGAGGCGATGTAGCCATACAGAAAATAGCATCAGCCGAAAATCCAGCTATTCCATTCACTAAGCCTATGTCACTGACTCAGCTAGACTGGCATCTTGAGAAGATGGGTTTAAGATATTGTAATGAATGGCTCTAGTGCTAGTGGGAGATTATTAGTAGTATGCCCTAGAGCATATCATTTAGTATGTATCTTGTACATGTTTTTATTAATAAAAGGCATTTCCACTTTTCTGTTTATATAAGATATTTATGTGTAATAGAAAAGGTCCATTGATATTTTGTTAGAAATTCTATTCTTAAATTGTTAAGAATATGAGTGGCAGTATTTCTAGTACAAAGTATCATAAATAGGTTCACAATTGAGGATACTTCATAATAAGGACATGACTTAACCAGAAAGATTGTATTCATGTTTGTTCCCAAGTTATTTATATGAGATGGAATGGTGAGTCTCATGCCATATAACAAACATGATAGGCACTTATACATGATAAGTAGGACGAACCAGTGACACTTATGACAAGCACATGGAGTTTACTCTTGTCAATGTTTTGTCATAAATCATATCAGTGCATATAATCTTTAGACCTAAGATAGCATAGCTATCTTGTACATAGGTAGTTTGAGTTTGATACTGCTTTCATACTTGTACTGTGCATGGGTATATGGGCATGTGTTGGCTCCTACTAGTTATGTCACGACCCAGGGATGGGGTTGGGACGTGCTTGTTCAACCAGCTACGCATTGGAGTGAGCTTCGTGTCCCACATCGGAAACGGGAAGAAAAGATTTGGGCCATATATGTGGGAGCCTTCCTCACCTGGTCAGCGCGCTTTTGGGAATGAAACCTCCCAAGGGACAAATCCGTGAGGCCCATGGGCCAAAGCGGACAATACTAACTGGAGAAGGATCGGGCTGTTACAATTTGGTATCAGAGCTGGTCTCCCTCTAGTACGGTGTGTGGTGCGAGGACGCACCAAGCGGAAGTTGGTGGGCTTGTCATGACCCAGGGATGGGGTTGGGACGTGCTTGTTCAACTAGCTACGCATTGGAGTGAGCTTCGTGTCCCACATCGGAAACGGGAAGAAAAGATTTGGGCCATATATGTGGGAGCCTTCCTCACCTGGTCAGCGCGCTTTTGGGAATGAAACCTCCCAAGGGACAAATCCGTGAGGCCCATGGGCCAAAGCGGATAATACTAACTGGAGAAGGATCGGGCTGTTACAAGTTATATATGGAGGTAGGTGTTGATCAAGATGGAATCTGTTCCTCTAAGTAAATAGAGATAAAATCCTATGTTCATTTAATTGTTCTTGATGTTTCAAGTTTCTGGCCAGGACATATATATTTAATCAGAATAGAGCTTCTGATGAGAAAATCTTTTAATCAAGAACTGGAATTAAAAGAGAACATAATATTCATAGCAAATGGAGTTTGACATAAACCATGACTCTAGCTTGAGTTGGGATTTTGTAACAGAGAGATTATAGTGCATGGCAACATATAATTATAGGTTCATTTAAGGTAAACCTTATTACTAATATGGTGGCCATGGCATGCTACGCTAGGTGTTAACCATGGTCTATGAGGTGCATAAAATGATTTAGAGAAATCATTTATGGTAAGAAAGAATTCTGATGATATTAAGAGTTGATATCATGTCTCATTGGCAATTAGTGATGAGCCTAGTAAGTCACACACATACACAAGTTGTCACCTAATTAAATATTATTTAATTAATTAATTAAAGAGTTTAATTAATTAATTAAATAGGTTTGGTTTGCAATTAGATTGCAAAGTCCCTAGCATGGCTTGAAATCAAATCTAGATTATTGGATGTACAATATAAGTTAAATTTATATTTAAAGTGTTTAAATATGAATTTAATTAATGAGAAATTAATTAACACAGATTAATTAATTAATTTATATTCGATATAAATTGATTAGAAGAAGAGAAATAATTATTTTGGGTTTAGAACTCAAAATTAAGACACAGGGCATTTTGGTCATTTCACAGGGTGATATGTGGAACCATGAGATGGTGACACATGGCAATACACATAAGCTTGCCAAATGTCTTTTAATCATGTAAGATGATTAAAATTAAGATTAAATATAGGTTTGACACTTGGTACAATGTAATTGGGTCAATTAAACGTAGAACCAATCAGAGGGTGACATGTGGGAAGGGTTTAATGTGTTGACCTAGCTATATAAGTGTTGTTATGAAAAATTAAAACATACAAGCTGCTGCTCCCAAAGGTGCCGCCACCCCTTAGCTACCTCTTCCTTCTTTTCTTCTTCATCTCTCATTCATTCCAAGAGATTAGCAAACAATCTCTTGAATTAAAAATACTAGAAATTGTTTCTAGTGTCCTGTTTACATATTTAATCTCTTAAAAGGCAGAACTTGATTTTCTAAATAATATAAAAAGCTTTAGAAGCTATTCAAGGGCTACCATAGGTGTTCTTAGTGTGGACAAGCTAGAGGGACAACATCTGGTATCCTGAAGATGATTCTCAAAGGCGCAAATACATTGTAGTGCATCAAGAGGTTAGTGTGTTTGTTCTTGATTTAATCTAGGATTCTAAAATTAATCTGATTAATTTTAAAATCTTAAATGGCAAATATAGATCTAAAAACATATTAAAAGAGTTTTAATATGTTGATTATCATTGAAATCAAATAGAAAAAAAATAAATCTTGCATGATACATGTGGCCCTAGGTGAAAAATTTTGAATTCAATGGTATAAACTTGTGTTTTTCACGCTTCCGCTCCTTCACAGCTTAATCATGTTCCAAAGTCCAATTCATCCCAAGAGCTGATGGCTAATGAGGAATAACATAGCTAGCTAGCAATAATATGAGTGCTCATTCTATTCGTCCTCAATAAGCACACACCTCAACACTTCAGCCAGAAAGGGAATTCAAAGTCAATTCATCCCACTAGACAAGCTAGCGAGGAATTCAATCAATATACATGATAGCTGTGGTTTCAAACTATTTACAATGTTTTTCAAGCAATAAGTATCCATCAAATATCATTCAAACCAATTTTCACAATTTAAAACAATAACATACAAAATTCTCATAATTTATTTCAATTGAAAAGTCAAAGAAATAACTATTGTGCATAAACCTCTGATAAATGTCTGTTGGCTCTGACTCAGTGTTTTCTTCCCCTTCCACGAGTCTTTGCTAACTGAAACACACAATTTGAAGTGTTGAAGTACTCATTTAAACTGTCTCTAACAATAAGGCTTAATAATTAATTTATTGAATTCTATTATTTTCCTTAGTGAACCTAAAATGTTGACCCTCGATGTACTCTAAGTGGATTAGGTTTAATGTTACCAAAATATCACATTTTATGGCCCTTCAGTGTTGGTATATGTTACCAATTTCATTTCCAAGTATATTGCATTTTATTGCAATTTGTCGGATTTCAGTATGCTAATTGACCTAGTCTGATGACCTAGTTCCCTTGATTTTCAGGTTTCGTTCCAAACTACAAACTTGTAGGTCTATGTCTTATTGCATGCGGAGCAAAATTTCAGGTCATTCTGAGTTGTGTATACCAAGTTATGGTCAATTTACCAATGCTGGACAGAATGCACCAAAATGGTAGGTTTAGGTCATTTTTAGGTCACTTTTGGTTCGGCCAGTTTTTATTCCCGTACTTGTGTAAGCTATTTGGCTTGGTTCTAGCCATTTTTGGGCTTTGGTGTCTTCATAAGAATTGTAGATATATGTCTCAAATATTCATGGTAAAAATTTCAGGTCAATTGGACTTGTTTTGAGTAAGTTATGGTAAAAAAACTAACTACTGCCCAAATGGTTAATTTTAAGGCTTTCAAGTTACTAATCCGGATTTTGTCATTTTTCAAGTCACCTTCTAGGCAGAATTTTAGTAAGCTTCCTTCATAAAAGTTGGCACATTTTGTGCCTAGTTTCACCTCCAATTGGTCTCATACCAATTGGAGTCACACACTTAAGGTTCTAAGCCAAAACATACACTGCCCTATTACACATTGTTCATCCTTTACCAATTACACATTCAACACTTACCAAGTTAACTCTTCCATGCGAATTCTGGTTATACCATACCATTAACACATTTTACTTCACATTTTTGGTCATTTTGGTAGCTTGTAACCACTCTCAACATACACACTATAATACAGAAGTTTTTAAAGTCCCATTTATAACAATTAAAGTCCCATTTACAACAATTCAACCACATGAACATACCTCATTTCCATGTCCAAATTCAAACAATTATTTATATACACATGCTGCCATGAATGACAACATAATTCAACAATATTTCATGAACTCAAACACTTCAATCTTCTTCATGAGGCTGCCACAAGTTTACACATACCCATCAACCTCCATTTGCAATTTTCAAGCTTGCAAATCAAACCTTACTCATGGAATTCAACTACAATACAATCAAACATTTAAATCATCATTCAAACCACTATTTACATGCAAGAACAAACTGTTCATATTGAGGTTTCATGGCTGCCAAAATGGTGCACCACCATTAACTCATCAAACATCAAAACTTCTTCCATAAATCAACTCACCACAACATCCACTCAAAGTTTAATGAAACAAGAAAAAAAATATACACTTACCACTTTTGAAGCTTGACCAAAACCTCACTAAACCTCCTTAAAATTGCTATGAAAATCTTCCTTGCAAGATGAGGATTAACTTTAAAGAAGAGACTTAGTGAAAATGGTGGCTCAAAGGGGATTGCATGGAGCTTGGAAAGGATTCGGCCATGGAGGTTTCTTTCAAGTGTTTCGGCTGGTTTTGCAAAGTGAGGAAGATGAAGGCATATTATGCCACAATTATGCTTAATGGTCCACTTTAGTGCTGTTAGTGGAGCACTAATTGAATTAAAAGTATATTTTAATGATAAACTTTTCAATTTTCCACATTTTCCTCCTATCTTTTGCTATTTAGATTATGTACCACTATTTTAATTTTTCATGACATTTTCCAAGTGTAATATCATTTATTTTTAATGGAAATTTAGTTCAAAAGACAACTCAGGGTGTCAAATGACCACAATGCCCCTATTCAGGTTGCATTCCCGATTTTTCGGTAACACCGAGTTTTGTCATTTTCTCAATTTCTCATTTTTTTGTACTAATTAATTAATTTTTCTTTGATATTTCTAATGATATTTATACTTCAATAGACGCTTATTTAAGTCCTAAAAATATTTTCCAGGGTTCCCCACAGTCCAGGGCTAGTCAACGGTCCACGCGGTAACTTCCTGGTGCGGTCACCCATCGCTAGGGTTCTCGGCTCGTTTAACTTGGTTACATTTCATTGCTATTATTTTTCCTTTGTTTTTCTTGTATTTTCTTTTATTGTATTTCATTATTTTATGTCTCCTCATCAATATTTAAGTGTAGTTCTAGGCATTCTAGTTGTCCGGACAGACACTAGTCACCAGAATAGTAGAACGCACTACTGAACATAGGGTTGTTACAAGAAGTGTTGGAACCAAATGCAAATTCAGATTACTTAGGGTCATGCTGCAGGTAGTAGGACCAAGGTCCCTTTCAAGGACCAAAACTGAAAATTTTCAAGTCCAATTGGTGTGAGGCCAATTGGGAATGAAAATAGACACAAAATGGAACATTTTTCATTTAGGAATCATGCCCAAAAAGTGACAAAAACCTAGTGAACAAATTGACCAAATCCGAATTAGGCAATCTGACCTGTACAAAAATGATCAAATGAATAGTGTTTGTTCATTTGGCCATAACTTGGGCTAGGCAGGTCAAAATGACCTGAAATTTTACCAGTGGAAAGCTGAGATATAGACCTAAAACTGCCAGAACCAGTTGGTGCCAGAAATCTAGGTGAAGTCCCATCCGGCAGCCATGATTCAAATGGCTATAACTTGAGCTACAAAACACCAAATGGAGTGATTCAAAAAGGAAAATAAATTTAAGACATTAAGGAACAATTTCTATGAAGAAAACTTAGCCCAATTCTAACAGCAAAATGACCAATGGAACAGTGCAACCTAAGACACCAAAACTAAAAAATGGCAATTGCTTAAAAGACCTAAGTTTTGAGAAAACAACCTAAACCAACAAAATTGGTGACCAAAATGTGGTATGTGGGTGAAGTTGGAGTTCCCATACCTATTAAGCCTTAGAAAGTCAACAAATTGACTTGAATAGTATCATGAATAGTAACCTCAACATGAAATTTGCAAAAATGTAAGTTTAAACATATTGGAATTAGTTATTAGAATTGTTACGAAGTAAAGATACTGAGACACTATAAATTTTGTGTTTCAGCTGAAAAAGACTCGAAAGGTCTGAGAAACTGAGTCAAGGCCTAGAGGCGACTCACGTCAGGTTTGTGCACAATAAACCCTATTTAAGCATTTTATCCTTGAAAAATTAATTTAGTATGCATTATGAGTTTAAGAACTTTTGTGTTGTCACTTTGTGATGAAATTGTAACTTTGGAAATTGATTTGATTTTTGTATGCAATATTTGAATAAAATGTTTGAAATGGATTTCTAATTCACACTTAGCATAACAGTGCCTTATTATTCCTCCTCCATTTATGGAGTTGAGATCGATTATTTTTCTCCCTCTCTGGTTTATCAGTTGAGGTTGTAGATCGGATGAGTACTCATTAGCTAGCTAGCCACCTCCGTCATTGATTTCGATTAATGGGGTTGTAGATTGCTTTGTCATGGTGTACAACGCGGCATTGATCGAAAATTTTGTGTCATGGCTTAAGTTGTGCATGAATTGGCAACACTGTATTTATTAAATTATTTGACAAAAATTGTGCTATAATGAGTTTTGATAAATTGTGAAATGTGATTATGAAATATTCAAATTGTGAATTTGTCAAGGAATGTTTTTTGTATTGTATTTCAAATTTTTATTTTGCACCACTGAGTATTTTTATACTTAGCGATAGCTAATTTTGCTGTCGCAGATAAGAGCAAGGAAAAAGCAGCAGAGTGAGCTGCTGAACTGAAAAAGTTTCTGTTGATATTTTGTACGGGTATTTATTTATACCCTTGTAGTTAATTGATGTAGATATTATAATGTTTTATGTATCAATGTAAAGTTGAGCAGTTATATAATAAATTGTAATAATATTATTTTTGTATTTTATATCTGTAAATTTAACTTGTGAATGAAATTGTGAAATATTTTGAGATGATAAATTTTTGTTGAATTGTGGAATGAAATGGAATTGAGTTGATTTGGGTTGAGAGTTGTGGAAAATTTTTTTGGAAGTGTTTTCTCAAGTATTTGAAGAACTGTTTTCTCAAAATGCAGATGACACTCTGCCGAAATTTTTATAAAATTTGTGGAAAAATAAAATGGGACAAAAATTTCAAGTAGTTTTAAAACTTCGAATAAATGATTTTAATTCCTACCAAAACGCTCACCACTTCCAAAATGTAAGAAAATGGTTTTAAAATCCCTTGTAGGGTACTTAATGAATTATCGGTAGGTGAAGTTTGGTAGTTCATTAGGTATTCTACGGGATCATGTTGTGCCTTACAGAGGGGTAAGGTGTGACAGGTATGGGGTTTTCCGGATGTTTTTTTGAAAGAATTGCCGGGATTGCCTCCGGAAAGAGAGGTGCAATTTGAAATTGAGACTATGCCTGGCATGGAGCCAATCTCCATCACTCCTAATAGGATGGCACCTGCTGAGTTGAAAGATTTGAAGATACAATTGCAGTAATTGTTAGATAAGAGTTTCATCTGCCCTAGCGTGTCACCTTGGGGAGCACTAGTATTATTTGTGAAGAAGAAGGATGGTACTCTCCGCCTATGCATAGACTACAGATAGTTGAATAAGGTGACCATAAAGAATAGATATCCTCTGCCACGGATCGATGATTTCTTTGATTAGTTGAAGGATGCAACTGTATTCTCAAAAATTAACTTGAGATCGGGCTACTACCAGTTGACGGTGCAGGAGAAAAGTATTCCTAAAATTGCCTTTAGGACTCGGTATGGCCACTATGAGTTTTTGGTAATGCCATTCGGGTTGACTAATGCTCCAGCTGCTTTTTTGGGCCTGATGAACACTATCTTCAGGCCATATTTGGACCAGTTTGCTGTGGTGTTCATTGATGATATTTTGGTGTACTCAAAGAACGCAGAGGAACATGATAAGCACTTGAGGATAGTATTACAGACTTTGAGGGAGAAGCAATTGTATGCCAAACTATCGAAATGTGAGTTTTGGCTAAGGGAGATTACTTTTTTGTGGCATATTGTATCTGCAGAGGGTATCTAGGTGGATCCTAGCAAAGTAGAAGCCATTCTTAATTGGAAACCACCTTGAAAAGTCACGGAAGTTTGGAGTTTCCTTGGTTTGGCTGGGTATTACTGAAGGTTTGTGAAGGAATTCTCCATGATAGCATCTCCATTGACTAAGCTACTTAGGAAAGATGTAAAATTTCAGTGGACTGATTGGTGCTAAGAAAGTTTTGATGAGTTAAAGAGGCGTTTAATGGAAGTTCCAGTCTTAACCTTCCCACTTTGGGTAAGGAGTATACCATATATAGTGATGCTTCTCATAACGGATTAGGCTGTGTGTTGATGCAAGATAGAAACATCATTGCCTATGCTTCACGCCAGCTTAAACTGCATGAGAGGAATTATCCCACGCATGACTTAGAGCTGGCAGCCATTGTCTTCGCCTTGAACATCTAGAGACATTACTTGTATGGGGGGAGATGTTATATATACACAGATCATAAAAGTTTGAAGTATGTAGCCACACAAAAGGAGTTAAATTTGATGCAGAGGAGATGGCTAGAGCTAATAAAAGATTATGATTGTTTGATAGACTATCAGCCTGGAAATGCTAATATTGTAGCTGATGCTTTAAATCGCAAGACTATGGCTGATTTGAGGGTTTCTCCATTATCCATGGTGCATGAGTTAAGGGCATTACATGCTAATTTGGAGATTAATGAACATGGGCAGATGGTAGCTACTTGGCAAGTGAAGCCAATGCTGGTAGAACAAATTAATGCAGTTGCACTGAAGGATGATAAGTATGTCAAGTTAATGATGAGGGCTTGTTGTTATATAAGGGTAGAATGTGCATTCCTGAGAATGTTGAACTGAGGCAGACCATTTTAAAGGAAACACATGATTCACCTTTTGCAATGCACCCTGGTGGAACCAAAATGTACAGAAGTGTGAAAGAGCACTATTGGTGGAGAGGAATGAAGAAAGACATTGCAGAATATGTTGCCAAATGCCTAATTTGTCAGCAAGTAAAGGCAGAACACCAAGTGCCTACAGCGTTGCTACAACCATTGCCAATTCCCGAGTGAAAATGGGAAAGAATCATTATGGATTTTATAACAGGACTTCCACGTACACAAAAGAATCATGATGCAGTTTGGGTTATTGTTGATAGATTGACCAAGTCTACACACTTTTTGCCAGTGAGGATGGATTACGTCCTGGAAAGATTGGCCAAACTGTACATTAATGATGTGGTGAGATTATATGGAGTGCCAGTGTCTATTGTGTCGAACAGAGACCCAAGGTTCACTTCTAGATTATGAGGTACTCTCCAAAAAGCCCTAGGAACTAGATTGAACTTCAGTACAGCATTCCATCCATAGACAGATGGCCAATCTGAAAGGATCATTCAGATTTTAGAGGATATGCTTCAGGCTTGTGCAATTGAGTTTGAAGGGAGTTGGGACAGACACTTGCCTTTAACTGAATTTGCCTACAGCAACAGTTATCAGTCAAGCACTGGGATGCCTCCATACGAAGCACTTTATGGTAGAAAGTGTAGAACTCCCTTGTGTTGGGATGAAGTGGGCGAGAGGCAGTTGATTGGCCTAGAATTAGTGCAGTAGATGGAAGAGAAGGTTAAGCTCATTAGAGACAGAGTCAAAGTTGCAACGGATAGACAGAAGTCCTACATTGACCTAAAAAGAAGAGATATTTGGTATAGTGTGGGTGATAAGGTGTTCCTGAAAGTTTCCCCATGGAAGAGGATCATGAGGTTTGGTAGAAAGGGGAAACTAAGTCCTCGCTTCATTGGGCCGTATGAGGTTCTATAAAGAGTGGGTCCATTGGCATATAGATTTGCATTACCTCTGGAGTTGGAAAAGATTCACAATGTCTTCCATGTCTCCATGTTGAGAAGATACAGATCAGACCCCTCTCACATTTTGCCAGTAGAGGAAGTGAATCCAAACCTGACATATGATGAAGAGCCGATAAAGATCTTGGCATATGAGGTAAAACAGCTGAGGAATAAGCAAATCCCTCTGGTGAAAGTGCTGTGGAACCATCATTCTGTTAGTAGTATGCCCTAGAGCATATCATTTAGTATGTATCTTGTACATATTTTTATTAAAAAAAGGCATTTCCACTTTTCCGTTTACATAATATATTTATGTGTAATAAAAAAGGACCATTGATATTTTGTTAGAAATATTATTCTTAAGTTGTTAAGAATATAAGTGACAATATTTCTAGCACAAAGTATCATAAATAGGTTCACAATCGAGGATACTTCATAATAAGGACATGACTTATCCAGAAAGATTGTATTCATGTTTGTTCCCAAGTTATTTATATGAGATATAAATAAGATGGAATGGTGAGTCTCATGCCATATAACAAACATGATGGGCACTTATAAATGATAAGTAGGCCGAACCAGTGACACTTATGACAAGCACATAGAGTTTACTCTCGTCAATGTTTTATCATAAATCATATCAGTGCATATAATCTTTAGACCTGAGATAGCATAGTTATCTTGTATATAGGTAGTTTGAGTTTGATACTGCTTTCATACTTGTACTATGTATGGGTATATGGGCATGTGTTGGCTCCTACTAGTTATATATGGAGGTAGGTGTTGATCAAGATGTAATCTATTCCTCTAAGTAAATAGAGATAAAATCCTATGTTCATTTAATTGTTCTTGATGTTTCAAGTTCCTGGCCAGGATAGATAGATTTATTCAGAAAAGAGTTTCTGATGAGAAAATCTTTTTAATCAAGAACTGGAATTAAAAGAAAACATAATATTCATAGCAAATGGAGTTTGACATAAACCATGACTCCAGCTTGAGTTGGGATTTTGTAACAGAGAGATTCTAGTGCATGGTAACATATGATTATAGGTTCATTTAAGGTAAACCTTATTACTAATTGGGTGGCCATGGCATGCTATGCTAGGTGTTAACCATGGTCTATGAGGTTCATAAAATGATTTAGAGAAATCATTTATGGTAAGAAAGAGTTCTGATGATATTAAGAGTTGATATCATGTCTCATTGCCAATTAGTGATGAGCCTAGTAAGTCACACACATACACAAGTTATCACCTATTTAAATATAATTTAATTAATTAATTAAAGAGTTTAATTGATTAATTAAATAGGTTTGGTTTGCAATTAAATTTCAAAGTCCCTAGCATGACTTGAAACCAAATCTAGATTATTAGATGTGTAGTATAAATTAAATTTATATTTAAAGTGTTTAAATATGAATTTAATTAATGAGAAATTAATTAATAGAGATTAATTAATTAATTTATATTTGATATAAATTAATTAGAAGAAGAAAAATAATTATTTTGGGTTAAGAACTCAAAATTAAGGCGCAGGGGCATTTTTGTCATTTCACAGTGTGACACGTGGCACCGTGAGATGGTGACACATGGGATTACACATAAGCTTGCCAAATGTTTTTTTATCATGTAAGATGATTAAAATCAAGATTAAATATAGGTTTGACACTTGGCACAATGTGATTGGGTCACTTAAACCTAGAGCTAATCAAAGGGTGACATGTGGCAAGGGTTTAATGTGTTAACCTAGCTATTTAAGTGTGGTTATGAAAAGAAAAAATAACCAGCAGCCAATCCTCTCCTTTGTCACCCCCCTTTGAGGCTTTTCATCTATTCTTCTTCATCTCTCATCAATTCAAAGAGATTAGCCATCAATATCTTGAATTAAGAACACTAGAAATTGTTTCTAGTGCCCTGTTTACATCTCTAATCTCTTAAAAGGCAGAACTTGAATTTCTAATTAATAGAAAAAGCTTTAGAAGCTGTTCAAGGGCTGCCATAGGTGTTCTTGGTGTGGACAAGCTAGAGGGACAACATCTGGTATCCTGAAGATGAATCTCAAAGGCGCAGACACGCTGTAGTGCATCAAGAGGTTAGTGTAATCGTTTTTGATTTAATCTAGGGTTTTAAAATTAATCTGATTAATTTTAAAATTTTAAATGGAAAATACAGATCCAAAAACATATTAAAAAAGTTTTAATATGTTGTTTATCATTGAAATCAAATAGATAAAAATAAATCTTGCATGATGCATGTGACCCTAGGTGAAAATTTTTGAATTCAATGGTATAAACTTGTGTTTTTCACGCTTCCGTTCCTTCAATTGGTATCAGAGCCACTATATTTGCCATTTAGATTGTTGATTATATGATTTAATTGTGTGATTTGATCATGAGATGATTGATCCATTGCTAGTTGCAATGGATGTGTGGCGTACACATGGTGAAGCCACCATTGGTGGCGGCAACAATGGTTCTTCAAGGTGGCGCAAGGTTTGCTTTTTAATTTACAAATGTTGTATGATCTAAAAGCTCATCCTATGTCTAATTCGATTGTTTAATTAGAATTTTAATCACACAATTAAATTGTGATTCAAATCAGAATTTTAAAAATTTTTTGAATGTGATTCAAATCTAAATTTTAAAAGTTGTTTGAATGTGATTCAAATCTGAATTTTTAAAGTTGTTTGAATCATATTTAAATCTGATTTTTAAAAATTGTTTGAATAAAATTTAGATCTGATTTTTTAAAAAAATGTTTGAATTTTTAAATTTATTTGAATCATAAGTTGAATATGAGATGTTCAATTTAATTTAAGTATGTATGTTTTATTTAATTGTTAAATAGTGATATGCATGATGGATGATCATGGACTATAAAAGACCAATGTGATTGGATTTATTTCTTTTATGTTTCTTTGGGATTGTAAATTAATTAATTTATTTTAATTTATTTTGGGCATGTATTATTAAGTTTGTAATAATTTTTGGGTTGTAATTTCATTTATTTAAGTTCTTGTAAATTTTCCTTGGTATGCCAAGGATTACTATGTAATATTGGATTGCAAGAAGTTCAAGGTGGTCAAGAGCATTGGTGGGACCAGTGGGAGGAATTCAAGATCAAGTGTTGATTATGTACTCCTTCAGCAACTCTTGTAAAATGAATGAATGAAATGCACCTAGGAATTCCCTGATTCAATTCTTGGTGGCTCAGAATTGAATCCCTTAGAAAGTCCATGATCATACCATATTTACTGCTTATCCATGAATGCATGAGATGTATGGGAATGTATGCAATTATATGATATATGCATGCTAAATGGATAATGTGCAAAGTGAGACCTTAATAGTAATTAGAATGACCATAAAATCTTCCAAACAAATGATTAAGTTGGAAATGCTATAATTAAAGTAATTATAACATAGGCCTTCCATTGGGGTAATTATTTTAAGAAATTTTAAATAGTTGCATGAGGTGCAATTAATTTAAGAGATTTTCTTAAGAATAATTGTTAAGCATGAGATGTTATAAATATGTAAATGGTTTGGTGGCCAATATTGGATGTACCTGAGGACAATAAAATTATTTGCATAATTACTGGCTCAATGGGATCAACTTAACTAATGCAAGATAAGTCAATAATGGATGTACCTGAGATTTTGAGCATTAGGGGCCTAGGTAAAGGGTTGAACCTCACATGAGATGTGATGGGCAAGGAGTTGCTCACTTATAGTTTATTGTAATTCCAATAATGGATGTACCTGAGGATGATCAATAGGATTATAAGAATTCAATCACCTACTAGAAATCCATCCAACTAGGATTTCCGTTTTCTACTTTGGAAGTGTAGGATTCGCTAAGTTAGTGGGAGGACCAATTTGATTAAAAGACCATAATCATTTGGTTAATTACATGATACATTTAGTAATTAATCTGGTTATTTTCTACAGTTAATTTTCTGATAAAAAAAAGCACAAAACAACCACCACCATCCAATATCCTTGCAAGCATACTTGATCACAATAGGTTGATAGGACCTAATCTGTCTGATTGGCTAAGAAATTTGAAACTTGTCCTGAACCTTGAACATATAGGATATGTTCTAGATTCAAATGTTCCTGGTCCCTTACCTCCAGAGGCCACACAAGAGGAACATGAAACTTTGGACAAGTGGAAGGAGCATGATATGAGAGCTAAGTGTTACATGCTTGCTTCCATGAGTAATGAGTTACAGAAGCAACATGAGAACATGCAGAGTGCGAGTGAGATCCTCCTTCACCTACAAGAGTTGTATGGTGAGCAGCAGAATGCTAGGTATGAGATATCTAGACACTATTCCGTATGAGAATGTCTGAGGGACAGAATGTTGGGGATCATGTGCACAAGATGATTCAGATGATTGAGCAGTTGGAACATCTTGACTTCAACATGGATTTCCAACTACAGACGGATTTGATCCTTCAGTCTTTTGGGAATTTTGTGACAAATTTCCATATAACTAAACAGGAATGCACCTTAGCTGGTTTACTCAACATGCTGGTTATTGCCCAAAAGAATATGCCAGGCAATAAAGGAAAAAAGGTAGCTTTGGTTGCATCTTCTTCTGCTGGAAAGTCCAACAAGAAGAAGGCCAATAAGATAAAGAAACCTCAGATTCCTGGTCCTTCTAAGAAAATAGCTAAACAGAAAAGGAAGACTAAAGCTGATGGAGGCAAAGGAAAGTGTTTCCACTGCCAAAAGGATGGGCACTGGAAAAGGAACTGCCCAGAGTATCTTGCTTCTCTGAAGGACAAGAAGGATACACCTTCGGAAGGTATGTCCATATCTTGTTATTTAGATTCTGATGATACTCATAGTTCATCTACAACTTGGGTTTTAGATACTGGTGCCGCTCACATTTCTAATGATATGCGTGAACTAGCAAACAAGAGTACTTGCGTTCTCAAGATATTAGAGTCCGGATTGGAAATGGCTCAACTATTGAAGCTTTAGCCATAGGATCTAAATCTTTTTACATGTTTGGACATGTTTTGTGTTTGGATTATATTTTATATGTACCTGATGCATTTAAGAACATCATTTCTATATCTAGTTTGACTAGAAATGGCTATGAATTTCAGTTCACAGATGATGTTTGCAATATTTATTTTGGAAATAAATATGTTGGTTCGGGTTATATGAATGATGGTCTTTATTATTTGGATAATAATGGCAAAAACAAATTGAATGCAAGCGATCTAAAAGAATGCAATGCCATGGTGAAAACCAACTCAAGTTCAAAATATATTTGGCACTTAAGGTTATGTCATGTTGCAGAAGATAGGATTGCAAAACTGGAGAAAATGGGGATTTTATCCTCATTGGGCTCTGAGCCTACTCCAACTTGTGAATCTTGCCTTCAAGCCAAAATGACTATATCACCCTTTGTTGGACAAGGGCTAAGAGCTGAAAATATTTTGGAGCTAATACATAGGGATGTATGTGGTCCATTTAAAGAAATGGCTAGAGGGGGTTTTTATTATTTTATTACCTTTACTGATGATAAATCAAGGTTTGGGTATTTGTATTTGATGAAATACAAACATGAATCTTATGAAAAGTTCAAAGAATTTAAATCTAAAGTAGAAAATCAAACAGGAAAGAGTATTAAAGCTCTTCGATCAGATCGTGGAGGTGAATATTTGAGTACTGAATTTGATGAATACTTGAGAGAGCATGGTATTGTTTCTTAGCTGACTCCTCTAGGAACGCCACAACTGAATGGTGTATCTGAAACGAGAAATCGTACCCTATTGGATATGGCACGTAGTATGATGAGCTATACTGATATGCCAATCTTCTTTTGGGGATTTGCATTAGAATCAACTTTGTATATTTTGAATAGGATTCCATCA